>NC_135488.1:38776753-38946753 GCF_052094955.1 Ictidomys tridecemlineatus | reverse complement strand
AAACAAAGAACGCAGTAATTTTCTACTTGGGGAATATTTTTTTTCCCAAAGAAAAATTGAATTTCTATTACTAAAGAACCACAGAACTCTTCTTTTTAAAAATATGCGCTTCAGATGACTTCCTCCAACAGTACAGATATGCTCGCGTCCCATGTTGGAGAACCGTGGTGGTTGTTGTGTGCTTTAAAAAAAATCTCTGTGGAATGAATTCCTTGGACCTCACTTTCTACCCAGCGAGAATTTAGACGATTCTAGTCATTTTTAATGGTTTCTTTTGCAAAGATACAAATTAGCTCTTCAGTTTGTGTAGCTTGTCACTGCAGCTCTTGAGAATCCTTGGGTAGATGATGAGACCGAGTACTTGCTGATTCTCCATCCAAAGCACATGTCTTCCCGCTACCCCACGTGGGCCTCAGCCTTGGAAGTTGGTGTCTGTGCGTTGGCAGTCTGTGCTCTGGTACGCACCACAAACGTGGTTCTGGATGGGGTCACTTAAACAACTCTCGAAGCAGCCATTTAACTCTGAGTGGCTGAAGAGATGGCAGCTGTGAGAGGCTTGCAGAGGATGGAGGTAGAGCAGACCCGCAGTTGCATAGTTTCCCCTGTGCTGTTATCTGGAGTGAAGCTGGAGCCCAGTAACTGCCTTGCTTCCATCCCTCCATCCCCTTATCCAGTCAAGAACACACAGGCTTTTTGTGTTGGTACCTACTGGGGACAAGGCAGGTGGACTCAGGGCGGTGTTTTCTTCAATGCATTGAATTTGGCGTGGTGCTTCTAAATCCTTCTAAAGTGTGTGTGGCAGGGAGGTAAGTTGAGGGGTCTCTTTAAAGTTTGTAAAATGAAAAACAATTATGGGGTTAATGCCCCAGATGGTGCATTGGGAATGAATGGCACATGCATGAATATATATAGCCCACAGCACCCAAGAAGCATTTCCCGGATACGTGGCAGACAGATAGCTGGCCCCGGCCCAGAGACTGGAGTCCCCAAAGCACACATGCATCTCTGTGTATAAATATCAAATGATTTTTGGGTGGGGGTACGTTATAATTTATTTATTCAGTATCCCCATCACTCTGGCTGATAGATAGCAAGGACTTGGTGGTCATTTTATGAAATAAATCTAGCTAACTGAGACTGAAAGAAATGAATCCATAGTATTGTCTTCTGCTTGAGGTCTAATTTCATGCAGAGAGGTGTTCAGTTACCGAGTGCCCTGGCACAGTTGGACTTTTTGTTCTGACTTCCGGTTACTCACAGACTACTTTTAAAGTTCATCCCTATTATAGATTTTACCAGCCTCCTCCTCTTAACATTCATTGCCATCAAAGATAGACAGTTGGTTGATCTCCTGATGGAAGTTGGAACTCTCCAGTTTGGGGTTGCTATGATTTTTTGGTTTTTGTTTCTGCTTTTGTTTTGGGTATTAGGGATGAAACCCGAGGGTGCTCAGCCACTGAGCCACATCCCCAGCCCTTTTGTGAGTTTTATTTAGAGACAGGGTTTCACTGAGTTGCTTAGGGCCTCACTAAGCTGCAGAGGCTGGCTTTGAACTTGCCATCCTCCTGCCTCAGCCTCCCGAGCTGCTGGGATGACAAGCGTTCACCAGCCCACCCTGCTCTTGGGCTCTTCTGCATTCACCCAGTCGGTTTTTTTTTGAGTTTTTAGTATGAAGACCTTGTGTGTCTTTTGTTAAATTTACTCCCAAATATTTGTGAAAAGTACTTTAACAGTTATTTATTTATTTATTTCTATTGATGTTATTTTTTTTTAAATACACAAAAGTGGAACGCATTACAATTCTTTTTACACATACAGAGCACAGTTTTTCATATCTTTGTCTATAAAGTATGCTCACACCAATTCATGCCTTTATACATATACTTTGTTTTTTGTTTTGTTTTTTTGCTTACAATTCTTATTACACATATATACCACAATTTTTCATATCTCTGTTTGTATATAAAGTAGGTTGCTTTTTTTTTAAACATTGCTGAATTTATTGATCAGATCCAGGCATTTTCTTGAAGACTTAATCAGTCTTTTCCATGCACGTCATCAGTGAGTAAGAGTTTTGCTTCTTCTTTTCCAGTCCGTGTGCCTTTATTTCTTTGGCTTCTCCAATAGATGACAGGGACCACAATGTTAAATAGCCTTAGTGATGGCAGAGGTTTTGACAATCTTAGGGCAAAATTTCATGTTTTACTGCCAAGTGCTGTAGCTGTAGATATTTTTTGTTGATGCCTATTCCATAAGTTTTCATTTGCTGAAAGTTTTAGCATAAATGGCTGTCATAATACAAGTGGGGGTTATGTATTTAACATGAATGGACGTCTCAAGCGCTTTCTCTGCACCTACTAAAATGATCATGAGCCCGACTTGGTGGCCCATTCCTCTAATCCCAGTGACTCCGGAGGCTGAGGCAGGAGGGTCCCAAGTTCAAGGCCAGCCTGGGCAATGTAGCAAGACCTTGTCTCAAAATATAATAAAAAGGGCTGGAGATGCAGCTCAGTGATAGAGCACCTCTGGGTTCAATCCCCAGTGCCCCCCGCAAATGATTTGTTAATATACTATAGTATATTAACAAATTAATAGTATATTAATAGTATATAATATTATAAACTCTATTAATAGATTTCCAACTTTGAATTCCTGGAATAAACTCTACTTGATTTTTTATGGTTCATTACTACCCACTTTATATATTTCCTGATAATCTGATAATGTTTTGTTAAAGACTTTAGCATTTGTGTACATGAGGGATCTGAGTCTGTAATTTTCCCTTCTTATAATATCTTTGGCTTTGGTATTAGGGTTATATTGACTTTATAGGATGAGTTGGAAAGTGTTCTTTCTTTCTAAGAGAGTCTGTGTGATTAATTTCTTTTATTGAGTTTTGGAAGAATTTACCAGTGGAGACACTTAATCCCAGAGTTTTCTTTGGGGACGTTGTTTGATTACAAAATTAATTTTGTTGACAGATACAATTGTTTAGATTTTTCAGTTTCTTCTTGAGTCAGTTTTGGTAAGTCATACCCTTTAAGGAATTTGTCTGCATTGTCTAAGTTGTAGAATTTATTGGCATTGAGTTATTGTTTATAGCAGCCCCTCATTCTGCTTTTAAAATTTTTATACAATCTTCAGTGATTTTTCACGGTTTCGTTATTGATAGTGGTGATTTCTGAGGTTTCTTATTTTTTAAAAAACATCTTGGCCGGTGTCAGGAAGTTTTCAGTGTGTGCATCTTTTTAAAGAAACTGCTTTGGGCTTTGTTGATTTTTTTTTTTTTCTGTTTGTCTATTTTCTACTAGATTGATTTCTCCTGTTTTAATGATTTTCTTGCTGGTACTTATCTTGGGTTTAATTTGGGGAACTGTATTGCTTTTTAGCTTTTGTCTTAAAGGAACTACTAATTGGTTAGTAGAAGGGATAAAAGATTATTAGTAAGAGCTACTTCTTCAGTATGAATAATTATTTATTAAAATATTATAGGTAAATTGAACTTTATGTCATTTTTATAATAGGAACAAAGTTCACCCACTAGACCTAAAATAGCCTCAACTAGCCTGGCTACCCTGGTCCTGCTGGTAGCTGCTGGGAGGAGTGGTGATTCAGGGAGGAATTACCCTGGACCTCACATCCCCTGCTGGAGTTGTCAAAGCAGCACCTCCAGAAATACATGCTCAAGAGGTCACCCAGCAGACCTTCTTCACACAGTTGAACTGATCAGAAATGTGAGAATGATACGTCCAGTTTTAATTGATGTGTTCAACCATGGGCATTGATGTGGGAAATGTGGTCATTAGTTTTATGCTCCTGGGTCATTCGTCAAAGAAGAATTAGGTGCCCCAAATGTTTTCTACCTGTGTCCTTTACTTGAACAATACAGAGGAGGGAAATGATTCTCTACTACTAGTGGGGAAATGAAAGATGATTGTTATTATTCATAAAAATAAGACCGTCACCTAAGGTATACTGTAAAGCAATGAATAATAAGGATTGGCATTGATCGTGGCTCCTACTTCCCAGAGAATGTGACCATGCGTTGTATTTTTCACTTACTTATGGATTGTTAAATATTCCTTTTAGATACACATGGCCCTAGAGTGTATTTTGACGGACATTGTACATACATGGAGTAGGACTTATTCTAATTAGGATCCCAGTGTTGGGGTCGGGCATGAAGGGGGTGTATTAAACATGAGCATTTTCATGGCCCAGATGAAAATCACTTTTCTGTGGGCTCTTGGGTGGGGGGGATGCAGTGCTTTTTTTGCCGGCTGGTTTTGGAGGACAAAGAAGGGCCTAAGATATCCAAGTGAAGTCTTCCTACTAAACTTTCTCTGCTGATCTTAGTATTTAGTATTTTGGTGGCTACTGTTCGTTCTTTATGAGGACCCCTGAAAATGAGATTAAAACGTGGAAGTGGTGCTGTTGGAGTCTGTGTCTGTTGGCTGTGGTTTCAAATAACTGCTTTTCCTGGCCTTCACACTTGGCTGAAGACACACTGTGGTGAGTAGTGACGGCCCTTGAGCGCTTACCTGTGTCCGTCTGCCCATTTCACCTCATACATATGTTTGGCAGAACGGATGGAGGAATGCAAACCCAACGTGGCCAATGAGCTGAAGATAGAGCAGTCTCGTCACCAACACCGCCACCCCAGGTCAGGTGCTGGTCGGACGGTGGTGCCATCTTTGAGAAAGGCAGGGTCTGAACATGATGTCTAGAGACAATCTGTCTTCTGCCCTTGAGAGTGCTGAAGAACTAGGAATTGGGAAATATGGTGGGCAACAGACACACTTATTAGCGGAGTCTTTTGAAAAATATTTTTGTAGTTGTCAATGGACCTTTATTTTATTTATTTACTTATAGGAGGTGCTGAGACTCCAACCCAGTGCCTCCTGCATGCTAGGCAAGTGCTCTACCGCTGAGCCACAACCCCAGCCCATTAGTGGGGTTTGTAAGAACATGGAGAGTGATGAAGAAGTGTTCCAATCTCAATTATTTCAAATTCTTTTAAATGGCCTAAGATACAGCCAGGGTGTTTGTGACTTTGATTGACTGCCCTTTCCTAGTGTCCCTAGAGCAAGACGGTGTTTTGAAAAAACCTTCTCTTTAGGACCTCTGAGTTATCATCCTCATAACCAAAAGATCTACAGCCATGCAAAGGGCAAGTCGGGAAGAAAAAAATGCACTGTATCGTGTTTGGCAACTGCAACCAGAATATATCTTTTAAATAATAGGAGGGAATTGCTTGGTTGAAGGAATGGTAAATTATTTATTCCCCTTAGAAAACTACATAGAAAGAGAGTACATTTTTTTTCTTCGCCTCTTTTTTTTCCTATCAGAATTGATTGTGCATTAGCATGTTACTATTCCATCCTATAAAAATTTGTTAGGATTTTTTTCCCTCCTCCTAGGATTTTTATTTCTGTAATATTTTCGTATAATAGCCAAGTAATAAATACCCAGTAGAATTCTTTGGTGCGCTTTTCATGGGGGCAGATAATGCAGTGTCCTTGTCAAACAGCAAACTACTTTCCATCACTTGCTCTTCTTACTAGGTAATGCTGGATGTGGTAGAGAAATATAAATTGGTCGGGGGAGAAGGATTCTGGTTACTGTTAATGAGATAGACACCCACCGCCATCACCTATGATCAGAGTATTTGTAAATTCTGGTCCTTTTCTGTCCTGTCTAATGCCAAACAATCTGACAGCCCTAAAGATCACAATAACTTAGTGATTGCAGGATGAGCTCTTTAGGAGACAGCCACTTCCCCCGAAGAGCTTGGAGTCTAGTGGCAGGACACACTGTGAGCAGGAGGACACAGGGCGTGGCGTGGACAGAGGAGAATGCGCTTCCTGTTGGGACCCATTAGGGCAGAGGAGGAGATGCTGTCCAGTAAGGAGCACATGGGCCCTCCTGCCCTCTGGCTTCTGCTGGGGTCCAGGCAGTGAGCAGCATCACCAAGGGACCATCGAGGGAGGAGCAGAATGGGGTCTTGCTCCCGCCCCACACCCTCTCTGTGGGTGGCCTGTGGTTTGCTCTGGCCCTCTCCATACCAGGCCTGGTCACTTCTGTTTCTAACCTCGGGCAGAGTGCTGCACTCTCTGGTGGGTACCTGTACCCTGCCTGGTCATAGTGTCACATCCTGAGGCAGGTGACATCGTTGGTGCCATTACTGCTAGTGGGAACGTTGTCACTTGGGGTGTGTCCACTGAAGTTATTAATCAGTGTTATTAACAAGCATCTTTGAGGCTGTGTAGATGGCTGATTTCTCACGGGGCTTTCGCTCACTGGTTTCAACGTCGCTGATGGTGCGTGTCTCAGTCAGTTATGACCGTGGTCGTGACTGCTGAATGGTCATTTTCCACTGGCATCATGACTTCTGAGTCTCTTGCTTGGCTTTCCTCCGTAAGCAAGACCTTTCCCTGCTCTCTTACTTTTACACTTAATCCATATGAACTCATGGGCCTCTATTTTATTTGATAGAATTGATGATTCACATTACTTTTGTGTTCAAATTTCCCCAGATGTGGACAGTGGGGGATGTCCTGGCTGGTGTCCATGTGGTGTGTCCTCATTCTTCCTTTTTCTGCACAACAAGATGTTCTAGAATCAATTTGTAAAGAATTACAAGTCCAGCTGGGAGCTGTGGCGCACGCCTGTCATCCCAGCGCCTCTGGAGGCTGAGGCAGGAGGATCATGAGTTCAAAGCCAGCCTCAGCCAAACGAAGGTGCTAAGCAACTCAGCGAGACCCTGTCTCTAAATAAAATACAAAATAGGGCTGGGGACGTGGCTCAGGGGCCAAGTGCCCCTGATTTCGGTCCCCGGTACCCTTCCAAAAAAATAAAACAATAGAAAGCAATTACAAATCCAGCTTGGATTCAGCCATTCCTCAAGAAGTTCTTGTTCCTCTCCCTACAGAAACAGCATTGAGAACCAGGATCTGGGCTCTGTGGATGCTCATTACTGCCTGGATGTCATTGATTCCAGTCCGTCTCAGTGCACAGAGCACGACTATCTGTATATTTCATAAGCACATATACATATATACAGGCCCATCTGTCTGTATCTGCTTTAATATCTAAAAAATGCCTAGCTTGGTAATTAAAAATCAGGATTCATACTGATACCTTCCATTCTAAGCCAGTTCCACGGGATTCAAGCTGGGCTTCTTTCTGTATTTATAATTCCCTTTTCTGACAATCAAAAACCTTGTGCCCCTATCCACAATACATTTATTCAGTCCATATTAGAACATTCTCAGACACACAGATTCAAAATTGCAAGCAAAAATTACTGTGAAAATCAATATTTGTTAATATAAATCTTTACGTAAAGTCTCTACTGCATAGAGGCACAATAGTAGTCCGTAGAGTGAGACCCTGTCCTTGTTATTAAGTTCCCTTAACTTCCTCCTTCTCCCCTCTAAACTGAGGAGTGAGATGGGACTGGTTTCCTCCAGCATTTATCAGAACATAGCACAGTCTACCTTAGTAGGGGATAAGGTGTTGGGGTATAGTTGAAGTTTTTTCTTTCTCCTCTCTGTCTGGGTACCCCTTAGTATTTGTCCCTGCAAAGAGGACAGGCCTTCACAGATGTCTCCCTGCTGTCCTTATGGGGAGTGTCTGAGCTAGCTACTGCTGCATAACAACTACCTCCAAACTTGAAGTAAAGGCAAAGGTTCATTTTGTTCATGGATATGCCATTTGGGCAGGACAAAAAAAAAACAGTCCTAATTTAAAAGAACCATCAGCTAAGAATTTGTTTCCCTGTGTTATCATTTGGGGATACACCACCCTATGAAATTTTGCTTCATTAAATCCGTAGATTGTTGATTGGGTGGGTAGCACTGTGTCTCTCTTTCATACCCTGGTGATTTCTGATCTCTGGGACTCATTGAGTGAGAAATGCAACTGCATTTTTTCAGATTAAAACTATGACCTCTCGGAAGCTTTCTGTGATTGGAAGCTACCCGGATGAAGCCGAATCTTCATAATCAGTGGAGCAGAGAAGTTATTTATTGGGTCTTAATGGGAGCACACAGCCTAGTTGTAAATCTGAGGGCGTGTTGTAACAAGTCTGTGGTACCTAGAAGCACATACGCCCCAAGTGTGACTTTTGGCTAATAATTTTTACCAATGCAAATTACCAAGTGGCATTTATGGACTGTGTTTGTCATTAAGCATAAAACTCTAGCCTGGTGTGGAAATATTGGTCATGAGTTTCATGGGCAGATATTTTCTCCCAGGGGTCACACTGAATTTTTGCCCTAAGCCTCTACTAATGCCAGGTTCTTGTGCTAATCAATGGAGCCATCCGCCTTCTGTCAGCTAATTACTTGGTGAAACAGGCCTCACTGTTCCTCAGTCACATGAAGGTAGCCGTGTTCCTCTTTGGGCTGAAGAACAATAGGGAACTCCCCTTGGTCTTGGCCTCACTTCCACGTACTGGGGAATCCTGGTTCTGAGGCTCAGGGTCCTGGCCGTCGATGGATGATTGTGGGCACCTCTTTATGGGGGCACTTTTCCCTGGCAGCTCTTATCTGGTGCTTGTTGATTCTGCCACTCTTAACAAGGCCGTAGTCTCCACGAATCCTCGGAGAAGTGAGCCTTCACCACACAGAGCTTCTAAACTGTTAAATGCCTCTTGGATACCCAGCGCTTCTTGCAATGTGACATGACAACCCAAGGACAGCGCAGTTCCTCAGCACCTGGCAGCAGAGGTGGACTGGCCTGTGGGGTGCGTGGGCTCTTGGCCCAAGTCTTCCCCTCCAGCTCCTTGGCCACCAGAGCTCAGTTCATCCCACTGGGTTAAAACGGATCATCCTTTGAGGTCGTTGATGGTAGCTCCTGCTGGGTACCGCAGCGGAGTTCTTAACAGAATATTTTGCAAATAATCTGTGGCACCTGCACTTACAGGATGGTTTTGCAGTTCAGGCGAATCGGTGGAATTCACAATGAATCCTGGGGCACAGGAAACCCCTAAAGACTATGGAATTTTGCCATGTCAGAGGGGTCTGTCCCCACTGTGGCAGCCACACCACATCCTATGCTTCAGAGTCACGTCAGTCTGAATAAAAAGCACAAATTTTTAAATGAGCACAAAGTTTTAAAACATCCAGTGGGATCTGTTGAGGCAGCTGGTTCATAATTTCCATTTGTTTGCATTGAGTCATTGAGAGGAATCTTTTTTTCTGTATGAAAATCTTCATTTGTATTAGGTCTTGTTAGATCTTAAGATTAAAAACAAATACATATTTAAAAAATGGTCTTTGAAGGAGACTGGGATGTGACAGCCACAGGAAAAACCAAATAGACCCGTAATGCCACACCTCCTGCACCCCAGGTCAGTTCGCTGCCAAGAGACAGAGCATCAGACAGCTGGCAGAGCAGAGGGACCCATGTGTCCCTCCTCAGGAAGTCACACCTCAGCCACGTGGCTCAGACACCACGTTTGGTTATTACCTTGTGTGCACAAATCAGAAGCATTTTTAAAAATGATTTCCCTAACATTTATATAAAGCTTTCCTTTAAGATTCTTCAGTTAAACTTCACCATTCCTCAGAACAGCTTTGGTCAGAGAGGAAGGAATTGTAGCCTAATTTAGTATTTGGGGAAGAATGTGACAGAAGCTCTAATTGATTGATTTGTCCAGCCAAACAGGCAAGCCTATCAGAGCTCCTGATATGATCACATTGAACTTCATCTTCCAGACCACTGTGCTACTCACATGCCTCTTCCTCAGAAAAGGATGCAGGATGGCTTGCCCAGACTCACATGGTGGCACCCCCTTGGCAAAGGGAGCCTGCAGATGGGCTCTGAGCTTCCTAGCAGCTGAAGTCAAAAGGGAAACTTACCCCAAACCAGCAGTTTGGGGGAAGCAAAGGTTGTCCTTACATCGTGATCCACAAAGCATCCCTCCTTTCTTTCCTGTTCTGGAGTGGTGCAGAAGGTAGGATTGTCTGTAACTTCCTCGCAACCACTAGAAAATGTTCATCCACAAGTTTTTGCTGCATCTCTTTCTGTATGCAGCAGTTAAAAATGCTTAAGTAGGGGGGCTGGGGATGTGGCTCAGGCGGTAGCGCGCTCGTCTGGCATGCGTGCGGCCCGGGTTCGATCCTCAGCACCACATACCAACAAAGATGTTGTGTCCCCCGAGAACTAAGAAATAAATATTAAAAATTCTCTCTCTCTCTCTCTCTCTCTCTCTCTCTCTCTCTCTCTCTCTCTCTCTCCTCTCTCACTCTCTCTTTAAAAAAAAATGCTTAAGTAGGATATGAACTTGGCAGAAGAGAAGCACATTGCTCTCCCCATCTAGATCTTTCTTTCATGCTTCAGCAAAGTACCTAAAGGTTGCTATATAATGTAGTATAGTACATCAGGTATGTTAATCAAGTCTAATTGTTAAAAAGTCTGAGAATGAAAACAAATGAGTAATAAAAATATCACCAACCTATACTTAGTGAATTAATCATGGGAAAGTTTTTTTGTTTTTTTTTTTAAAGAGGAAAAGTTTATTTGGGGACTCACAGTTTCGGGGGTCTCAGTCTATAGACAGCAGGATCCATTCCTCAGGGCTCAAGATGAGGCAGGACATCATGGCAGAAGAGTGTGGCAGAGGGAAGTGGCTCACATGATGATTAGGAAGGAGAGAGAGAGAGAGAGAGAGAGAGAGAGAGAGAGAGAGAGAGAGAGAGAGAGAGAGAGAGAGAGAGAAGTGTCTCCACTTGCCAGATACAAATATACATCCCAAAGCCATGCCCCCAATGACTCCCCTCCTCCAGCCACAGCCCACTCACCTCCAGTTACCACTCAGTTCACCCCATCAGGGGATAATTAACTGAATTAACTGATTGGCTTAAGGCTCTCACCACCCTATCATTTCCCCTCTGAACCCTCTCATATCGTCTCACACAGGAGCTTTTATGGGACATCTCACCTCCAAACCACGATATTCTGTCCCTGACTCCAAAAAGCTCACCCTCCTCTGACAATGTAAAAATATATTCAGTCCATTCCCAAGAGTCCCCCGAGTCTCAGCAGTTCCAAGACTGCTGAAAGTTCAAGTCCTAAGTCCTCTCTGAGGTTCCAGTCAATTCCGCATTGTGAGCTTCTGTAAAATCAAAAGCAATTTACAAGTATCCAATATATAAAGGTACAGAATAAACATTTCCATCCAGAAAAATAGGGGCATAGAGAGAAGGGATAAGACCAAAACAAGACTGAAATCCATCTGGGCACACACGTCCCAGAGCTCCAGCATCTGGAGCACGTGGTATGGTGAGGCTCTCTCCAAAGGGCTCGGGTTGCTCCTCCTTTGTGGCCTCGTTGGTTGCAACCCAAGTGGCCTTTCTGTTGGCTTGTCTCTGCTCGGTTCCTGCAGCTTTCCTAGGATGATGCCCCACATGACAGGCATTTCTTAATCTGGGGGTTCTCCGCTGCTGCTTGGGCTTCCTCCTGAAATCGCCACCTCAGGGAGTGCCCACAGGGACTCCACCCGGCTGCACTTTCCCTGGCTTCCTAGGCCTTCCTTTGAAACCTTGGTGGAAGCCTCCATGACCCCTGACTCCAGCATCCTGCATTCCTGCTCAACCAGCACCACGTGGTTGATGCCCAGGTCTGCCGCCATCTCAACAGGAGCCAAGCCTCCAGGGTCCCTGGCCGCAGCAGCCTCTGAATGACAGGGTGGCTGAGCACCTTGAAAAGACTCCTAGGTCTCCGGGTGAAAGAAGGGTGCCCCAGTGGTCTCTTTTCCAGAGAATTTTTACTTTTACTTCCTGGAGTCTGAGATGGGTGCGGTATTTCCATTCCCGGGATGCCTTCAAGCCATCTTTCTTATTATCTCTGTGCAGAGTCTTTAGCATTTCTGTAGTGGCCATAAAGTCTTTAACAACTCCAACTTCCTCAGCTCCAGTTTTACTCCCACATTTCAAGTCCAAGTTTTTCAAATCTTTCTGCTCTGCTTTCTGCTCCTGATTATCACAATTGGCTAAAAGCTGCCAGCAACATCCATGCCACCACCTGAATGCTATTCTGCGTAGACATTTCTTCCGCCAGATTAAGAAGTCCATCGCTTTTAAAATCAGCCTTGCGGAAAGCCTCAGGACACTAGCCAAATGGAGACAACTTCTCAACTAGAACATAATACAAATGACCTCTAGTCCAGTTACCAATTGTGTCCTCCTTTTCCTATCAACCCTCTTGAGCCTGTCTTCACTGTCCACAGTACTATTGGCATTCTGGTCTTCTGAATTCCTACCAGAATCAGCTATTAAACTCTGCTTACAAGAATCTAAAGCATTCCACTGTGCACTGCTGAACATCTCAAAATTCCTCCAATCCATTCCAAAAAGCTCCAAAAGGTTTTGAACCACATGATCAGGTTAGTGACAGCAATGACCCCACTTCTTGGTACCATTTTCTGTTTTAAGTCAGCTTTTTCGCTGCTGTGACTTAAAAACTCAACCAGAACAACTGCAAAGGAGGAAAAGTTTCTTTGGGGGCTCACAGTTTCGGGGGTCTCAGTCCATAGACAGCAGGCTCCATTCCTCAGGGCTCAAGGTGAGGCAGGACATCATGGCATAAGAGTGTGGCCGAGGGAAGTGGCTCACATGATGGTTAGGAAGCAGAGAGAGATCTCCACTTGCCAAAGCCATGTCCCCAATGACTCTCCTCCTCTAGCTACACCCCACCTGTTTCCAGTTACCACTCAATTAATCCCATTAAGGGATAGTTAACTGATGAGCTTACAGCGCTCACCACCCAGTTATTTCCCCACTGAACCTTCTCGCATTGTCTCACATGTGAGCTTTTGGGGGAACACCTCACATGCAAACCACAACACTATGTAAACAGTTGTTATACTGTATTATGAAATGTTTATGAAATAATGACAAGGATAAAAAAGTCCATCGATGTTCAGTAGAGACACAAATCCCCCACCCCAAATATCTGTATTTTCAATTCATTTTAAGGCTTTTTTTGGAGTCTAATGCGGTCTCAGATTCTCTATGATACTTGTGCAAATATAAATCTGATAACACTTCCCTGATTTCTGGAGAAGACAGGTCTGATCCTTGTTCGTAGCAGCATGAGGCAGGCAGCTCTCTTGCCAGGAAAGGAAACCTGGGACTGGCAAAACGCGGCATCCTATTAAGGTCTACTCTTCATCTCCCGGGGGACAGGAAGAGAGAGCAGAATCTCTTCCCACCAAGTGTTCTCAGCCAAGAGCCAGGGCACGTAGCCATGGCTCTCCAACTCCTTCTGCCGATCAGGTAGGGTGCACGTGTGTGGCTTCACCTGCCGCCTTTCCACAGCCACATCGCTCAGTCCTGTCCCCATCCTTAGAGCAGAGTTTCATCGAGAACCTCCCCAAATGCAGGATCTTTAACAAATGGATTTCAACATGGCTTTAAAGTCTGCTTTCTTTATTTTTTTTTTCAATCATTGCCTGAACAGGAGTATGTTTGTTCTCAAGTCAAGCATTAGGAGTGCTTTTCTCCTAACTGGTTATTTTAATGCAATTATTTTAGTGAGTGGTCCCTGTGGCAGGTCACAGCTTTGTGGCTTTGCTCTTTTTAATCCAAATCAGCATGTTTTGTATTTCGAAGTTCATCATAGGCTAAACACATTGCTGCCATGCAGAAAATGGTCATTTAAAAATGTTTTGATCAGTGATATGAGGGAAGGGTTCAAACTGTGTTCAGTGGCATGTAGATGACTATTTTTTGATTTTAGACCAATAGGCAAGAGATGAAATAGCCAACAGATTAAAAATTGTATGGGAAATGAGAGAAAAGGGGCAAGCATAAACTCCCCAAATGGAAACAAGAATCAGGAAGATAGTTTGTAGACAAGGTAAACAGTAAGCATCACCTGGTTATGAGGCTAGTATTCATTCATTCAAATGAAAACTGAGAGTCAAGAATAAGTCGGGCACGGTGGTGCAAACTTGTAATCCCAGAGGTCAGGGAGGCTGAGGCAGGAAGATTGCAAGTTCAAAGCCAGCCTCAGCAATTTAGCCAGGCCCTGAGCAATTTAGTGAGACTTTGTCTCAAAATAAAAATAAATAAATAAATAAAAGGGCTGTGGGGGGCGGGGGATGGAGGGACAGGTGCAGTGGCACATTCTTGTAATCCCAGTGGCTCAGGAGGCTGAGGCAGGAGGATCATGAGTTCAAAGCCAGCCTCAGTAACAGCAAGGTGCTAAGCAACTCAGTGAGATCCTGTCTCTAAAGAAAATACAAAATAGGGCTGGGGATGGGGCTCAGTGGTCGAGTGCACCTGAGTTCAATCCCCCATACCCCTAACCCGCCCCCGAAACAAAAGGTTGGGGGTGTGGCTCAGTGGCTAAGCACTCCTGGTTTCCATCCCTAGTACCAGTTAAATAAATAAACTAAATTAAATAAAGATGTACCTGTTTGGAAGGAGGAACTGTAGTGTGTAAGGATAGGTAGTGAACGATGGAAGAAGTGTTCCCGCTAAACACAGCCTTTGTTTCTTATTAAGAGCAACATTCGCCAGCAATTCAGAATCCTTTGTTCTAAGCCTGAATCCAACGTTCAGTACTTAGGATGAGGAAAAATGAGTATTGGAAACTCCACCGGCCGGCAGGAGAAATAATCCCAAGTTTGGGCGCGTGATTCACGAGGAAGCATTGAGGGAGCATGGGTTATTTAACCTGAAGAGAAGAACGGGCTTTTCTAAACTACTATCTAAGGAATAATATTTTGGTAATACTCGAAATACTTCACTTTAATCTTGCGCATAGAATGACTCGAGGTTTACGTGAACTTGTTAATTATGTAAAATGGTAAAATCACACAGAGCAATAGAACTAGGCTAATGATATTCATTCAGCGTACAGAGATCTTACATGGTTCTAACATCTTTTCACCAGTGACGTGATAGCTGAGTAACTGCAGCTAGGACGAGGGACAGTTTTTTTGTACCTCCATTAAGATTCAAGGAGGCCTGAGTTACAGAGGGAAAGGACCGTGCTTGCAACTGGGATTCAATTGCTTGGTCTCCAGGGGCAGAGGGAGGATGAATTGTAAAATCACAGCACACCCAGCACCTGCCCTGTATGCAGGAGACATGCTGCACAAACAGGTGTGTGTCCAGCACAGCGATGGCACACGGGAGCCCCCGAACCCTGAGCACAACTCTGAGTGGCATCTCAGCCAAGACGCCAGAGCATTTGTCCAAGTCTTTGCTTCAATTTCCCTGTGCATGGAGTGGGATCAACAATGCTGCCTTGTGGGTTTCTTAGGAGGTGCTCACCCTGCCATTATCCTACTCGTGACTGTTCTTATACCTGCCTTAATCGGGCCTGAGAGGTACATGATCGTAAGTATGGGCACGGAAAAAAAAAATGCACAGTAAAAGTGAAGTTAGCTTGTTTGAAACTCGGAGTTTCCATATGCACCCTTCTCTCTGCACATTGTTTGGAATGGCATCTAGGAATGTAAGAAGGTTCAAAAATCTGCTGGCTGGAGGATCGGGGAAGAGGTCAGACAGAGTATTCTGGGGTTGGAGCCTTTGGGAGTTTTCTTTCCTCTTCCGTCTGCAACCACCCATTAGTCAGCCCTGGTTTTAATATTCCTTTATTGTGCAGAGCAGAGATTATCAGCTTATTTGTCAAACATAAGGAATAATAATAATAAAGAAAACACTGGGAATGATTCTCGGATGGCAGAGGAGGTTGTGATACATGATAACATCTGTGTGAATACCAAATGGAGTCATTAGGATCTGCACTGCTGGTATGAGCGCCAACTGAATGTCTAATGATGGGACTCTTAAAATAATGCATTACTTAGGATGGAAGAAAGTGGGGCGCTTAATTTTTCAGTTGGTTTATTGCAGCCCTTAACAAGTGTGGCTGCTAGTAAGGAGACAGTTAAATTAAACTCATGAATATCTGTTACAGTTTTTAAAATATAAAATGGAGACCAAAGCCTCGTGTTGCCGTTTGTACCCGTGCCCTGAAAGGCACACAGCTCCCCTCTCTTCCCGAGTCTGAAGCTAGGAAGGGAACCCAGGAGAACCAATGAGACAAACCATCCCTGGGGTCCTTCCTCCTTGGCACGTGCTAATGACTGGCATCTAAGATGAAAAGAAACTGTGAAGGGTGCTGTGATCTTGATTTCTGAGCAAGAGGGAGGACAGAAGGCAGGCACGAAGCTCAGGGACAGAGAGGGCACATGCCACTGTCGTCGATTGTGTGTATGGATGGTCACTGTCACTGTGAGGGGGGGTTACAGAAGTTTCTGGGAGGAGCAGAGTTAGACTGACAGGGACATGAGCAGCATCTCCAGGACAACTCTGTGACGACTTGGACACTGGTAGGGAGCAGGAGCAGCAGAGCCCTCCTGGGTAACTTCCCATCATTGGATTCCAGAAAGTTGTAGGGGGACAGTGCAGTCCTACCCTTTAATGCTGCCACAGGGAGCATGGTTTCAGAGAGGAGTCGCAGTGTCAGAGAGGAGAGAATGGGAGGAGGAAAATCAGGAGGATGACAGCCACAGACAACAGGGCAAGAAGCCTGGGAAGAAGGGGAAGAAGCCATAGGTGGCAGCAGCAGAAGGGAAAGCAGAGGGAGGAGAAGTCAGAATGTGGGCCTGCAGGCCCCGGCTGCCATCCTGCAGTGGCCGTGGTAGGGATGATGGTGCTGGTTATGTTGAAAGGCCTAGAACTCTGGACCTACGAGACATGGAGGAGAAGGAACCAGCTGGATCACATCAGCATTGCAGAGCCTTGAAGGATCCAAGCTTGTAGGACTGGCCACAAGGGAAGTGGGGATCCTAGAGAATCAGGAAAGAGGCAGAGGCAAAGATTATTATGGAAGAAACCAAGAAAAACAAAAATGGAACAAATTACCAATATTGCTCACACTGAAAAAAATTGGGTAAGTGAAAAGGAAGCTTTAAAAACAAAAACAAAAAAACATTTTTTTTTTTAGTTGTAGGTGGACACAGTACCTTTATTGGTTTTATGTGATACTGAGGATGGAACCCAGGGCCTCACACATGCTAGGTGAGCGCCCTACCTCTGAGCCACAACCCCAACCCAGGAAGCTGTCTTTTAATTAACAACCACACAAATGCACCGAAACTAGAGCATTCAAGGTTCAGATTTCGGGGCCTGATATTGCTGTATCAACTGGTGTTTGTCTCCAAGATGCTGAGAGGAAAGGGTGTAAAATAAATCAATTAAAAAATCAGATGAACAGAGCCACAAGCCACAGTGCAGTTTTGGGTGGACTTTTTAATTTATTTATTTATTTTTTCTGCACTCTAAATATAACCAAGTAGAATTCATTCACAAGTGCCATCAGGAATGAAGGGTTTAGCCTTTAATAGAAGTCGTGCATTTTACTATAAAGGTGGGACACGATATCCTTGCATAGTTATTCCCTGGAGACCCAGAACCTCTGTCGCATTGTGTACTGAGCACGGAGGAGACGTGCATGCACTCAGACGGAACGGACCAAGGAATCCTCCAGGAAGGTCAAGGGCTCGGGGAACTCATGGCTTCCACTCTCAGGATAGCATCAGGTGGGAAGTCCATCAGAAATGATACACCAGTTTGCAGGAAGGCAGAGCAAGTGAGGGAGAATGCAGAAGAGTTTTCAGATGCTGGATAGAATTAGAAAAGAAGATGTGCAAAACAACTGATTAAAACTTGGCCACTTTAGGCCAAGGATGAGATGGTGTTGAGTTCCTCATGCAGAGAAGCGCTCTCTGCTGGGAATGTCTTCAAAGGATGTCGGTTGAAGGAGATTAAGACGTCAGAGAAGATAAACAGAGATTCCTGTAGCATCTTTAGGAAGAAGATTTGTAATTGGTAGCATCGGCATTTCACTATTGAAACAGATGTAATTCAGGATACGGATCTGTGGGTTATCTCTTAGGTCACGTGAGGATACCCCAGACCTGGGAGATAAGCCTTGGAGAGCAATCTGTCACACCGGGTGTCAGCATAGCATGGTACAACGAGCATTTCAAAATCTAGTTTAGAAAAACTCATGAAATTCATACGTGATTTTACTCGTGGGACTTACACCTAATAGTTATCTGCTGCTTAGTGGAAGCCTGAGTAGGGGTTGTTATTATTTATGTTCTAATTTCCTGAGCTGGAGTTTTCAAAAAAAGAGAGAATTTTGTATGTTCAGCAACTGTAGGTTAAGCATCCCTAATTCGTAATTGTGACATCCAGAGTGGTCTACATCCTGAAACTCTTGGAGCATCAACATGATGCCCCCAAGTCTGATAGTTCATTGTGCTTAAACTTTGTTTCGTATAGGAAATTATCAAAAATATCGTAGACAACTACCTGTATATATAAGGTGTGGATGAAACATAATTGAATTTCATGTTTAGACTTCGGTCCCATCATCCAAATATCTCATTATGGATTTGCAAGTATTCCAAAATCTGAAAAAAAACAAAATCTGAAATCTGAACCCCTCTGGGTCCCAAGCATACTAAATAAGGGATATGCAAATTGGACTACTTTGAGAATGCTTTGATCAGTGCCTACCATTCTCATGATTTTCCTAAATGAAGGTGATTTATCTATTTCATTATGGTTCAAATAGTCATTTTTAAATTTTTTTTCCACACACTCAACAAATATAGAGTCTTACTATTGCCAAGCACTAACCCACATGCTAGAGACGAAGCAGAAAGCGTCTGACCACATAGCACTGATTTCAAGATGCGCATTTGCTTGCATTTTAACATTTCTAAAATTGGAATGTGTCTCACCATGTATGAGTCATAACTGGGTGGGAGAAGTTTTCTTCTTTCTAAATGATACACGGGATTGTGATGTGTTATACTGGTACCCTCTGAGAATCGTTGAAGTAGGATGTAATGACACAATTATAGTACAATTATGTATACACATCTGTATGCCGGGGTACCTAAGCAACTATTTTTACTTATTCATATTTATTAGAAAATTGAGTTGCTTTTTCTAAGAAGCTCATTTTTGTTCCTCTGGGGTGGGGGTAAAGCATGGCTCCACTACAGAATTCTTTGTGTGTCCTTGGTAATTGGAAATCAAGAGAAAAGAAGGAAGGAGAAGGACTTAGAAGGGAGGAAGGAGAGGAAGGGAATTTGAATTAGTAGATCAAGCAGAATTTAGAGGACTACATGCTAAACTGTGCTATATTTCTTCCCTAATTACACACAAGAGGTTTTTCAGTTTAATCATCTCGGTGTTTGTGTTATGTGGGATGGATGTTGGCCGTGTGTGATGTGTGTATTCATATCTTGTATCGCTGTTTTTTTTTTTTCTTTGTTTTGTTCTGTGGCTAAAATCAGTTTAATTACTTTATAATATTCCTTTAAGAAAATCCAATTATGAGTGTCTGGATTATTCAAGAAAAGTTACATGCAGAGGTGATTCTTCCCTTTGAACACAGAGTCAACATAGAACTTGCTCAAATGAGATGTTTAAAATCGACTTTGATTCACAAAGAGTCAGTTTACATAAAGTTTTAAAAGCGGGCGCCTGTCATATAAAATGAGCACCCCTGCATTGAGGAGATACAACTGAATCGTGGGCTCTGTGACAATAGAACTCAGCTAACTAGACTCAGACGCACAGGAAGTTCTGTGTGTGCGTGCACAAGCACACACGTGCATATCTAAAACATTCTTCTTAAGAGTCTCCCACTGGGAATTAGAGTTTATCACTCATTGATTTTGAACAAATGTTCAATTTCTCTGTCCATAAAAGAGAAATGATCATTTCTTTCATTATGTGTGTGTGTATATATAGCATGTCAGTACTAATTCTGGTGTGTGACTTCCAGATTTTAAGAATTTATAGGGCCATAAATTATTTATACTGTTTATTAAAGTTTATACTTTTTTAAGTACAAGAGCTTACAGTTTAAACAGTCATGAGCTAATATACTTCCAAATATATACGAAATCTATATTTGATGAATAGCATTAATGACCACCACACACAGAGTTCTTTAGGAGCAATTAGGAAGGACTTTTATGTCAAACTGGGGAGAAAATTACACCCCAGCTGAGACTTACAGGATGTACAGAGGCAGAGGGAAGGACACTTGCAAAACCTGGAAGTGCACAGGAGAACAGAAAGAGGCTGCAACATGGGTATGACAAGAGTTAAAACAGATGTCTCTGGTCCCAGATCACGAAACCACCTCTTAGCTGTGATGAGCAGTTGGCCTTTCATTCTCAGGGCACTACCATCGAAGTGTCTCAGACAAGGCAGTGAGTGACATGATCCGATGGGTATTTTAAAACGATCGCTATGGCTACAATGAGAGAATCCTCTTGTATTGGTTAGCTTGACATTACTGTGATGAGATACCTGAGGCAATTAACTTACAAAGGAAAAAATAAAGAAAAAAAGGTTTTTGGGGGCTCACAGTTCTGGAGGTTCTAGTCTGTGATTGGTGGCCCAATTGTTTTGGGCCTCTGGAAAGAGCAACACATTCCTGGGAGGACCATGTGGTAGATCAGATCACTTATATCTCCTCATGAACCAGCAAGGAGAAAGAGAGAGGATGAGCCAGGGTCCAGAATCCCCTTGAGAGGCACACCCCAGTGACTTGAGGACCTCCTTGTGACCCCCTTCTTAAAGGTTCACAGCATCTCCCAGTGGCTCCACCCAGGAACCAAGCCTTTAGCACGTGCCCCTTGAGGGACACTATGTCTGTTCAAAGCCCACACCCTGGGGAGAGAGCAGATGCAGGGAGACGTGTTGGAAGACATCGTTGCAGCCAGGAGATCAGAAAGAATGGAAACACACGCTCCATTAGACACTGCAGGAATGGCGGATTCCAGCCTGACACCCAGGTTCCCAGCCTGGGCAGCTGGAAGGGTGGGGGTACCATGCTCAGAAATAGTGACCACATGAAGAAAATCAGGTGAGGTGACAAGGTCCCCTTTGGTCATGGAGAGAGGGCAGAGCAGGGTTTAGCAGAACCTGCTGGAGCAGGAGAGAAAGTCTGGTGGGGAGACGGACGGCTGCAGAGCCCAGGGCCCCGGGCGAGGCCACGGTCAGCCGGGTGACGTTAGATTTCCTCCAGCCCAGCTACATGACCCGTGTCTGGAGGAGACCCAGGGCAGAGGAGCAGGGGACTCCAACAGCCAGGCAGAAAACATGGGACGTCAGAGCCAGGGTCCCTCGGAGAAATGAAGGCAGAAGAGGGGGAAGGAAAATCCCCATCCAAGGCGGCCCTGCCTTGTTTCTTGGGTGCCATGACGTCAGGGAGACTTTTTGCAATAGGTTTAAAGCCAAATGACATGAGCACACACATATGCACACACACACACGCGCACACATACACACATGCACATACATACATGCACACACACGCACACACACACAAGCACATATACATGCACACATACACACATGCACACACGCACATATACATGCACACTTACACATGCACGCACGCACACACATGCACACACGCACGCACACGTACATATACATGCACACATGCACATGCACGCACGCACACACATGCACACACGCACGCACACGCACATATACATGCACACATGCACATGCACACACATGCACACGCACACACACGCACATATGCATGCACACATACACACATGCACACGCACACACACGCACACGCACACACACGCACATGCACACACCTGCACATGGTTTCTGTGGACCTGCCTGGAGTGGGGACACGCATTCACGAGTCTGTAGCTCATTCTGCAAGCACTGTCCCCTCTGTGGGTTCCTGGAAGGGACCTGCCGTCAGAAGCTTGTCAGACCCGTTCCGTGGAGAGCGTCCAAACCCGCCAGACAGCCTTTCGTCACGGCCTTTCCCCCTTTGACTGTACCCATGGCTACCGCTCTGTTCCTGCGCAGAGCAGCTTGAGCAGCTGCTGGCCCCACATTGCCAACATCCTGTGACCTTCAGAGAATCCAGGCCCGGCCACCCAGACACGTCCAGTCAGTAAGCAGCCACGTATCCAGGACCCACTGTGTCCTGCTGGGTGTCCACCAGCCCACGGGAGCTGCCAGCCCTTCAGCGGCCTCCCCAAATGCCGGGGCTTTCCTCTCCCCGGACCCCGAAGACATCAGGGCAGCAGTGACCCCTTGGTCTCTGCAAGGAAAGAGGACCAGGAAGGTACTCCTGCGTGGGCCCTGCGTGAACCAACCAGAAGAGGAGCCGGGGCCCCCACGAGTCCCAGAGCTCTGCATTTAGATTGGAAAAGATGTCAAGTCTGAGATCCCCCGTGGAGGTGACCCACACCAGATCACCCAAACCAGATGGCCAGCCTTCCAGCAGTCTCCATGTACACCCCCAAAGCCGGGCCGGGTGTAAGTCACAGCCTCTCCACGGGCTTCCTGCTTTTCCTGCATTTGAATTAAACTTCTTCCAGGGCCTTGATATCCTGTCACAGCCACCCTGTGGTGGGCACCCTGTGACCTAGAGTCTTTGTGGGATCCCTGTGCTGCAGTTAAGTGGTTACTGGTGCAGCGGGGATTAACAACAAAGCCCCCCAAATCCACTTCAGAACACGCCCAGTCCTGACTTCTGCGAGTCCACATAGCTCCGTCATTTCCAAACATGCCTTCCAAACACCCGGAGACGCTGGCCTGTTCTCTCAAGAGTCCCCGTCTGATTAAAAAGGGGGGAATTTGCTTTTATTTACTTCACAAGGACTTGACTTATTTCTGGGCCACAAACTTTGACTCGGGCCCCACGGATGTTGTGCAGCAGGGGCCCGGGTGTTTCCACGCGAGCCGCTGTTATTGAAAGTGCTCAGCGTTGAGCCAGTTGTGTGGTCTGCAGCCTCCAGACCTGGGCTTTCTTCCCCCAGGTCCTTGTCTCAGCGATATTTCTTTCATGATAACATTTATTTATCAAAGTTTATGCTACTTTGACTTTTCATAAAATACCAGTGAAGATAAATGGATCGATTGACCCCAGGAGGAGTTTATTTATCCCTTTAGTCACACTTCAGTGGCAAAATCAATACCCTTCTGAAATATCTGATATTACAGCCGTGCCAGTAAATAGTGACATTCCTGAGCTCTGTGCGAGGGGAACTGAAATTTATTATCAACTTAGATTTTTTAGTAGCGGCATTGATTTTCCTGGAGATGCTTGTGAATTTTTATTTATCTGTAGCTGAGCAAGTGACCTTTGTTTCCCAAAACTGCAGTGTAAACTTGCCAAGATCAGGGGAGTCAGGACGGGCGCCCACCGGTGAGTGAGAGGTCAGCGAAGGAAAAGGAGGAATCTTTATTTTCCCCCAAAGTGGACTTTTTAATTTCCTTATATATTCAGCATTTTGCATTCGTTTTTCTGTGCTGCCAAGAACCAGACGTGTCCAATCCACAAGTCCTCATTAAAGACGTCTGTGTGTGGCCCTGTGAGGAGCGCTCCAGACGAAGTGGCATGGCCTTGGTCTCGAGGGTGAGGTTAGCCGAAGCAGGAGTTCCAAGGAGGAAGTGGAGCTGAGGGCAGGAAGCAGGAAGAAGGCTGGGCTGCTGGTGGAGAGGAGGAGGAGGGAGGTTGGGCCCTATTGGAGTAAGAGACAGAGGTGGCCAAAGTGAGACCATTGCTCAGTAGGGCCTTCAGTTTCAGGCCTGGGGGACAGTGTAAGCTGTTTTAGAATTTTAAGCTGAGTTGAAAACGTAGTATTAGAAAATGGTAGGAGGTCAACAAGGTAGATAACTGGAAGAGGCTCCCTGAGAGAATGTGCTTGCTCAGGAGCTGGATGCAAGGACGCAGGCCAGATTCATGCATTGACTGGGAAATGTCAAAAAGTCATTCTTCTTCATGGCTGACTAAGACTCCACTGTGTGTACCTACCATATTTTCTTTGTCCATTCATCCGTTGGACACCTTAGCTATTGCAAATTGTGTTGCTAGAAACATTGATGTGGCTGCATCACTGTAGTGTGCTGATTTTAAATCCTTTGGCTACGTACCAAAGAGTGGGATAACTGGGTCAAATGTTGGTTCCCCAGTCCCCAAAAGCCAAAGGCCGAGCCTTTTCCCTGATATGTGGAAGCTAACCCACAATAAGGTGGGGGAGGGAGGCCGAGAAGGGAGGGTCCTGCACAGAGACCCTTTGAGTCTTCAGGAAGGCAGACAAACTGCCTCTGAGGAGGCCCTGCAGCAGGGGCTACTGGTGGGCAGGTGCAGAGGACCCAGGTCGGGCCTGAGCTCGTCTTCACCTGGCTGGAGAGGCCTTGGGAATCAGTCTGTGCATCTCTAGCTCATTCCTGAGTTTCTTACGGAAACCTGCTGGGATGGCTTTTCCAGGTGGGAGAAGTGGGAGGGGGGGGAAAGTATTTTTAAGACAGTTCATGTTCATTGCACATGGCTAAAAATTAAATCACAAAGTATGCAAGACCACAGTTCCTGCTGAATTGAAAGTTTGGAAATACTGTTGAATGGTCTTCGTTGTCCTGAAATGTTGACTAGGCCACAAAGCGGTCATACCTAGAGGTGCTCATTTAGTGGGGACTTAGTTGCATTTGCCTTCCATTGATTTTATAATAAATATATTTCATGTAACTTTGGTAGCTAAATGACAATCATGAAAACCAAGCGGTCTTTAATACTTAAAATAATAATAATAATAATGCGGAAACAGCAAACCTTTACAATTTATAGGGCAACTTGCAAATAGCTTATATATACCTGGGGAAAAAAATATTAAATGAGAATGTATTTTTGACAAGAAAAAAAAAATGAGCAGTTGAAACATCTTGACAGAAATTTCAGTACGTTGCTTTGAATTTGCTTTGCTTCAGATGGAAACTTCTGACGTGTTCTTGGGTAAAAAATGTTGTGCAAAATGCACCCATCAGGCTCTGACCCAGGAATACAGTTGGCACCTAGAAACGCCTGCAGGGTAGCCTTGCGGAAGGTGGCTGCCGGGGGAGGGTGGGTTGGGATGGGCTTTTCTGTTTCTGGAATTTGGGGATCCTAGTTGAGTACTTAGATGGGGTGGCCTTGCTGGGTGTGGTGGCACACGCCTGTAATCCCAGTGACTCAGGAGGCTGAAGCAGGAGGATCCCAAGATGCAGACCAGCATCAGCAATTTAGGGAAACCCTTGTCTCAAATGAAAGGTCTGGGGATGCAGCTCAGGGGTGGAGCCCCCTGGGTTCAATCCCTAGTATGCAAAAAAAAAGAAGTGTGTGAGCCTCCGAGGCCCCTGGTGTGGATGGGAAGTTCCTCCACACTGGACAGTCGGCTGGCGCCACGGCACACGGTGTCGTATACATTGGGAGAGCCCGACGGCTCTGTTTACTATGCAGCCAACTCAGGCCTCCAGAGTGGGTTATTTAGAAACTTACGGTAGACACAGTTCGCTGTTGCCAGATCATTTCTCAGTTGAGATCAAGGTGGGAAAATAGAGAAGACAAAAGGAAAACGAGATAGCCATTTTGTAACTGTTAGCAGCAGCTACTGAGAATGCAGAGATCTGTTTATGACCTTGATCCGTGCACCTTCAGTCACCTCCTCCTGGCCCCTCTGTGCCGTGGCCTCTGTTTTATGATCGGGGCGATGCGCGACCCCAGCCCTCACCACAGCATCGACGGGTTCTGCGCCCCAGGGTCAGAGGCCCAGCCTTACCACGGCTGAGGGTCCTCTCTGCGGCGAGCGCGGTGGCCTTTTTACAGAAGTGACTTCAGAGAGTGGTGTGAAGAGGTGCCATTCAGAGCTTACAAGTGAAGGCTGTGATCTGCATTTCCGCGAGAATCTGTCGCACATCTGAGTCTCAGCATTTTGTTTTCCGAAAATCAAAGGCATTTCTCTACGATGTGTTATTGAAATGCAGTTCAACTTCAGAAACATGAACGACTTTCAGAGTGATGTTTCTATTAATTTTCTTCTCAAGTCTGGGGACACACTGTTGGTGGGGCGGTGAGCAGGCGATGTCTTCCCAGAGCCCCACGCCGCGGCTGTCTGTAAACATTTGAAAGTGGGCGCCCTTTGAACCACGGTTCCACCTCGGCCAGCTTTCCTGGCAGAAGTGGACGCACAGGTGCACAAAGACCTGGTAACAATGAGAAACTGCCCTTGGCCCTAACGCTTCCTACTAGCAAAAGCTCTTCTGAGAGAACCCGGTGGACTGCTGCGCCCCACCCCTTAGAGCAGGGCCATCTAACAAGTAGATTATTATTTAACAAGTATTTTATTGATCCCACAAGATTCTCTTCCGCGCCTGGGTGTCGATGTGTGTATAAGGATCCTCATGGTCTGTAGGTAGATCAGGGGAGGAACTGGGTCGTGATGAATGGTCGCTGACCATGAACGAGGGACAGATGTTAGCATCAGTGTCTTCTCTCATTATTGTGATGACCAGATATTGTACCTATGACAGCAGGTGTCTCTTCAGAGAGACTCCCATCAACGACAGGAAATAATACCGTGCGAATCCCAAATGCCCGATCCACTTGAGAACATGTTGATGGTAACGACGCCTTTGTTTTAAGTGGTTCTGGACTGCAGCACCCTAGGCTTTTGTGTTGTTCAGAATGTCAGCATCTGAGGCCTGACGGTACGTGGCTGTTCACACCCTCCCTAAGACAATAAGAAATGGGGAGTGATGTTAAACGTGTCCATAGCATGGCCTGGATGGGACTTTGCGGGGAGAAGGCAGCAGCCATCTCCTTGACACCAAATGTGGAAAGAAAGTTCAGAACAGAGAGGAAAAGGGCTCAGTGAAAACGATCCCCGACAATCTACATCATGCACTTCAGATAATCACCGTAGTAAATCAGTACGTGTGGGTGTCAGCCTCGAATATCCTTCAGGCCATTCTGAAAACAGAAGAGGAACAGCAAGGGAGCTGACATTCCTTTCCTATAGAGGACTGAGTACTAAAGGCTTTGGGTTTTGAGCGTCACGTGGTCTCTGTTGCAAATACTCAACTGCCCTGGTGAAAGCAGCCAGAGACACTGTGTAAAGAACCAATGTTCTCGTGTTCCAATAAAACTTTATTTGCACGGGCAAGTGGTGGGCGGGACTTGGCCCATAAGTGACAGTCCACCAATAGAGAAGACCAGTTAAAAGAGGGAAGTAGTTATCACTCTTTCAATTTCCTCCTCTCTTCAGTATTGAAATGATGATAGACGTCAGTGTAAACAGTACTGCGAGATGTGGTCAGCAGCTCTACATTTATCTTTCCAACTCTGGGTGAGCCAGAGGACCTCGTTCTAAACTTAAAAAACTGTCCTTGCATCTTGGAGGCACTGAAGTAGTGGACAAACCTGACCAGAGTGTTTTAGTCCATTTGAAATCTGGGAACCCATCCAAATACGAAACCTCTAGATTCTAAGCATCTTTGGGTATGAAATCTATTTGGTGTCTCTCCTTTTAAAGTGGCAGTTATTTTCATTGAGTGGCAAGGTTTGTGGCTGTGGAATTTAACTTATGGAAATTAACAGCCCTTACAAGTTCAAAGCAACAGCATAAACGTTTCCCGAGCATTCCCCACAGGCCAGGCGTTGCTTTCAATATCTCGTGTGATAAAGCCGGCAGTGTAGGAGGAAGTGGCAGGAGCGTCTCTCCCTGTTTCACAGAGGAGAAGCCCACGTTAGGCCAGCTCCAGTCTCTGAGGTTCCCACCCCGCGGCCGGGCTCCAGAGCCCGTGCTCCAGGGCTTCCTGTGTGGCCTGTGTTTATACTGAGCCTCTCACCCCAGTGTTCATCCGCTTAGTGAAGCGCACCATTTGGTTCTGAGAATCATGTCTGTTTGCAAAGAGACCTCGGCTTAGCACAGAATGAAAGACTTTCAAGGTTAGGGAACTTTCAGTCTGATCATAATTCAAGACCTGCCATTCATAAACAAGGAAAAGAAAGTCCAGTAAAGTCCAGGGACTTGTCCAGACATTCCGGAAGCTTCACGTGGAATCTGCTCTGCATGGGAACGCCCTCAGCTCCTTGGAATCATGGAGTCTGCACTGTAAAAAAAATAAAATAAAGGAAGCTATAAAAATAAAGGCAGCAGGCGCAGGCCCTGGCCCAGCTCAGCGGGGGGCCTCCCCTGGTACCTTTCAGCCTGGTGTCCTGGGAGCAGAATGTAAGCCAAGGACCTGGGCAGGGGCCCCAGGGCTTCCTGTGTGGCCTCCAAGGCAGGAGGTCTGCTCTTTTTGGAGGCCTCACTCTGTCCTATCCAACAGATTGAAATAACACCCGCATCCCACATTAAATTCATTCAAACAGAAAAAAAGCTTTAAAACTTTCCAAAAGACTTACGATTTTATATTATTTGGGAGTTACTTGACTATGAGCAATTCGTTTAATTTACTGTTGATTAAGCTATCATCATCAGGCAGACTCCAGAATTCTTGGAAAGTTCAATCGAAGCTACTTATTCTTTTCAAGTGTAATGGATTTTTAAATGGACACTAACTGTAATAATTAATAAAACTGACCTAATCCGTTTTTCAGACATTCCACTGATGAATGTTGACATGATAGCTTCCTTTAGTTTATTTTTCTGAGCCCATGACTGGCCTCCTTCAGCTCTGACATTGGTGTGGGACCTTCCAAAGCTGGTGGTCCAGTGTCTAAGAGGGGGGAATGATCCTGGACTGGATACGGTCCTGGCTCTGCCACTTTAAGATGGGGGACGTACCTCGCCCCCAGGGAGCTTGGGTAGCTTTTCTTGGTGTTGGGTGTGATATCCGTCTGCAGCTGTCCTCCCTGTATCCCAGGGTCCCGTGCCCAGCAGAGGTGCGGGTGTCCTTCCCTGGCTTCAGCGTCCTGCGCAGGCTGGTGCCCCTCTGCTGCTGCCTTGGCTGAGGGCTGGGACACTCCCCACCTGTCTGCTCCTGCCCTCCTGCAGGAACTGGCTCTTCTTTCTGCATTTTCAGTGTTTTGACTTCCTGGGGCCTGGCTGATCTGGAGAAGAGTCCTAGAGATAGCAAATGCCTGCCTGCTGCCTGGGCAGAGCCTTTCCTAGGCAGACTGCCCAGTCCAGAGTCCATTCCACAGCTACCTCCTTCCTGGGTGCCCGACTCATGGAGGACAGGGACCTGATAACTGGAGGTAACCCCTGTGCCCTGAACCTACTGAAATCATTCCAACTGGCCTGTCCTCAGCCTCCCTACCCCATCCTTCCCGTGGGAAACACAGCAGAGGTTCCTACTCAAGGGTTCCCCTCTTCCCTCTGCCTTCTGACTCCCTGTGCACACCCGCCGCCCCCACATGGCATGCCCCCTCCTCTTCCCTGGCAGCCAGCCCCCCCCCCCCCGACCTGTGGCTCTTGCCATAACCTGAATGACCCAGAAACACTCTTCAGAACAGCCCCTGTCCTCCCCCATCCTCAGTTTGGTGGTCAGAAGGACAGCAGTCTGGGGGACGGCAGCCCCAGTGACAAGGAAACTAACCCCCAGCCCCTTTGGGTCCTGGGGATGGAGGTGGGGAAGATCCAGCTGGCAGGCCCTGGTCCTGCACCTGGTGGCCAGGGGCATGCTGAGGTCACTTCTGCCCAGACAGAACTGGAACACTCCAAAGAGGGCTCTGCGGGACCCCTGCTGTTTGAAGGACAGCAGGGCAGGGGGCAGGGCAGTGTGGGGTGTGATGCCTGAGAACGGGGGATTGGTAGAAAGGGACCAACTCACAGAAGGGACCGGCTCCTCCCTCCCTCCCAGGGCACCTGCCCTCTCGGGCCTGGGAACATTTGGTTTGCCTGGTCAGCCAACTTGGCCACTCTAGACAGGTCTTATTTTTTTAATTTCTCCTTAATTAAAAATGAGACCATCAACACAGTATATCTTCATCAGTTGTTAAAAACCTGTCACTTCTTCTGATTTCTTCCTCTGCATTCTTTAATTATACGTCTGGGTGGGTTTTTTTTCCCCCTATTTTATTATTAGTCACTTTTAATGGTACAGAACCATGAGTTTCATTTTCAAATGAAAACATCAACAGATAAATTACTGGAAGCAAAGCATTTTAACGTGCACGCTCCCTCAGTACCTACAGGGATGGACTTCTAGGGTCTGCCTTACCCCAGGATACAGAAATGCTTGGATGCTCAAACCCCCTGTATAAAATTGCTTGGAACCTAGGCACAGCCTCTCTACGCCCTTAATCATCTCTAAACAACATAATTCCGAGTATTGTGAATGTTACATAAATAGTTGTTAATCCTTTATTATTTAGGGAAAATGACAAGGAAAGAAGGCGATATGTTCTGTGCAGACACAATTGTTTCCCCAATATTCTCGGCCCCCCGTGGGTTTAGTCTGGGTGCGGAAGCGATGGAGACAGAGGCCCGCTGTACAAAGTTATAAAAACCCTGAACCCCCATGGTGCGTTCTGTCCGTCCGCTAAATTGTCTTATGAATCAGAGCCCCTCGCCTGTCCTGACATTTCCCTCTCCTCTGGTCCTTGGCTGGAAGGGGGTGTCTGTGACTTCCCAGGATGGTCACAGAACACGGAGTTGGGGGCTGAGCTCATGTCCTGTGACCACTCTACTCACCCAACACATGTGTGCCAGGCTAACAGACTATCTGGGGGCGGCCAGTGGGACCAGAAGACCAAACAAAAAACACAGCCCCTCCGGCACTTGCTGACACCAGCAGAGAGTAGGGAGTGTACCAGGCGGGGACAGATGGGCCATGAAATTAATCAAACTTAAGTTTCAGGGCTCCTGGGTTGCGTGGTCCTCTTCTGAGACCCTGTGTATGATTTGGTCCTCATAGTTTGCCTTTCTCTCTCTCTTTTTTTTTTTAATAGAAAAAATGGTTTTATAGCCTTTAAGGGCCCAGAAAAACCCACCTCTGCCCCTGGGGAGGGGTTTTGTGAGTGTTATGTGATGTTTTTACTCCTCTGCTATAAATCTGTCAGGACGAGAGCACATGGAGAGACGACATGTGTCAACGTCATTCAGAAACAGTGGCACGGGCACCTCGGCTCAGGAACGAACTTCAGATCTATCATCCACCACGTCTTGGAGGCTCCTGTTGAAACCTATGGTTTTTCTTTACAAGATGCTGATCTGTTAGAAACCTGGAATAGGAGAAAAAGGAAGAACTGATAAATCAGTGCTTTCATTTGTAGGCATCGTATCCATTCCACTCCTAGGTTTAAGCCTAAAAGTGAATTTTTAAAGGTTTGAAGCACGGTAGCTACATCATTAGATTTCGATGGTCAAATTCTTCCATTTACCACTTGAAACCCGTGGAGATGGACGGTCCCGTGTTCTTTACTTTAATGATGTTAACCTCATTGAAAATGAAGATTTGGGAGGATAAAAAATGGGGCTGTGACCGCTATTGATTAAGTGTCTCCTTGGCTTCATTGTTCAGCCCCTCATTGGCCTCTGGGGCAGAGGGAGGCCCAAGAATAACATTGCTGACATTTCCTTGAAAAGATGCAAGGCTTAGACAAAGGCAGCTGCGGGCTTTAAAGAAGGTACAGTGTTCATGTACATGGCTCAGCCTTTTCAGAAGCCGGAGTGATTGATTAAATACGAGAAAGAGGGGGATTTCTCAGCGTTCCGGGAGGTTAAATGTCCGTCCGGAAGACTTAAGAGTAAAAGTCATTGTACAATGGCAATGGGCACAAACTGCCCCCCTCTTAGGATTTTAAAAGAGAAACTGATGAAAATCAGAAGGCGATAAAGGAAAAAGCATAATAGAGTCACCTATGGGTGCTGGAGTAATTGCAATATTTGATTTGGATACAGATTTCTAGTTGTGTATCTGTGGCATCTTGAGTGTGTATAAAATGTCGTCTTGAAAGATGATCTGGAAAATGAAATGCTATTTTTGAACGGCAGAGTTAAAGCATTCCACATATGCTAAAGCTTCTGTTTAACTGACAGTTTTTGTTCCTGTGAAATTAGTGTAATTTTGTCCTCGGTCTCTGTTCTTTGTAGGTGAACTCTCATTCACTTATCCCTGTGCTTCCAGAATCTCCTCTCTCCTTTGTTCTCAAATTACAGTGAAGGTTTACAGTATCTTATTTTTAGAATTTTGCCTTCCCGTTCCGTATTTTACTGGGAATATACGTTTTCATCCCTTGCTTTATAATTGTCGAAAGTAGTCTGAATGTCAGGTTCCTCCCTGAGACCTGTGCTGTGAAGTTTTGACTGCGTATGACAGTGTTTGTGAAGCGACTAACACAACATTTGCTGATTCAGATTCTAAATCATAAGGGCAGGGCGCTAGCGCTTGGAGTCCTGTGTGGTATGGGTGTGTGCTACCCCGTAAGGGCTGCGCCTGTTTGGAGTTGGGGTCCCTGATGGAAACCGGAGTCCTCCCCTCCCTGTGGGGTCACCTGAGGCAACTTACTTACCTTACTGAGTTTATTCCCCAGTGAACATAACACCTGTCTCAGGGAGACGGTGAAGGATTGAACTAGCTAAGACAGAAGAGCTTTGCACAGCACCTTTACAGTTAAAAACTCAATAATTGGTAATGACTAGAATAGCTTAATAAATACAACAGTAATGAAAGTTTTTATTCAATGCTAGCCATATTCAAGACACTATATTAAAAACTGGGAAATAATATATATGCATGTGTATACACATACACACATTATACATATATATGTATTATGTGTATGTGTCTATAATATGGCATATATAAAATATATATGTGTGTAAACATATATATGCATTAAATCTGACACTGAAGAGCTCATATTTTCTGATAAGAACACATATATTTAGGTGATAATTATAACACAGTATGAAAACCACATTTCTAGGAATACACACCATCATATTTTGTGAACCAGAATAATTTGTAGCTTTTTTTTTTTTTAAGCCAGTCTCAATAAACCAAGATGATTCTAAACGAACAAGTGCAATTCTGATAATAATGTTATTTAAAAGGCTCAGGGCCCTAGAAGAATTTATTGTTTTTTTTTTTTTTTTTAACCTAAAGATATAACAACCCACCCCCAACACACACACACAAATATAATGTGGTGTTTCTAAGGAGAATCAGGAAACAGACAGTACACATTACCTGGTTATGTATTTGCTAGTTGCTGTTTGCCTTCGCTCCCTTACATTGTGTTTCTAAAGATGGAGGTTCAGGAGAGTGGATTAGCTCAGCTCTCACCCCTGCTGCTTTGGAGAACCCTGTACCCCTTCAGAGGGGAGGATTTCTGTTTCAGACATGGACCTACAGTGTGGGTACAACAGGGGAAGGGAAGCTAAGAGATAAGTGGTGAAATTTTTAAAAAATCAAGAGTAACTGGAAATTTAATTAATGCCCATTTCCTATCGCAGTAGGTACAAGTCAAGGTGAATATATTTTCAAGATGGTTTTCCTAAATAGAAATCTTTTAAAAAAATAAAACTTTTAAGAAAGTATCTCAACTTCTTAATGTAGCACACGTTTTTCATGAGTACTGTTGTTCTTTTGCCAATCTACAAATCAAATGTGATCATGGAATTCCTTCTGGGGCAGTCACTCCGATGTAATATGTGTCTGCTGTATCATCTCTGTGTTTTTTTCCAGTTTGGTTAATATAAATTTTCTTCCGTGAAGTATGCATGGTACCCTTTTTCAATGGCCTTAGTCCAACAGACTTGAAGATAAACTAGTCCAAAAGACAATTAGGGATCCTCCTGACAGAAAGCATGCAGCTTTTGCATTTTTCTATCAGGGAAGGGAGGCAGCAGAGGACAGGGATGATCTGAGCTATGCTCCAAGGCCTGACATCGTGGAGATGTGTCCAGCTGGCTGTAGGAGGGGCCTGACCTTGCACAGACCTCCTCCGTTCAAAGAGAAACAGATAATGGTGTCAGTTTTATACCAGTGTGTAAGCTTTAATTTACTGATGAGCATCTTAGGGCCTCTTTGGATTAGTTGGCTAAGGCCACTCTAAAGAAAGGATTCCCCAGCAAGTGCTGGCCAGGGACAAGACGATGATACTCCACCAGAGTATCAGCAGGCCTGCTGATTATGGGCTAGAGTCCACCTTAGGGGAGTCCTTTTTTTTTTTCAACAGGTGGGAGAGATACCATATAACTTAAAAAAAAAAAAAAAGAACAGGGGTCTCAGACAGAGGGTACACAAGAGGTATGTTTAAAGGAGATCTCCGAGATATTTTGGAGATTAAGGAAAGAAATATGTACTTGGGTTAGGGCTTGTTCCTTCTTCCCCCTCATCAATCATTAGGAATAAAATGCATCACTAAACCTTCAGAGTCTACACGTTTCTGACATATCTCCGGTTAGTAAGGAAAGAAGTTAAACTAGATGATAACAGGGAAGCCCTCCTTGCCTCTGAGTAGCAAGACAGGGTGGTTGAAAATGCTGTACCACAGGATAGATTCCAAACCACAAAACTGATGTGCCACAAAACTGAGGTCGGTCCTTCAAATGAGCTCCTTCCAAGGGCTCGGGTGAGGTGACCAGGTCCTCTCCCGCCCAGGAATGTGATGGATTAAACAGGTCCCCTGTAGACAAGCCTGTGGTGGTCCCAGGACAGAGCCCCAAAGCCTTTTGTGTCTTGTGCTACTTTAAAATGTACAAGGGGCTAAGGATGGAACTTTCCAGGTGAAACACCCTGCACCCTCTCCTGAAATGCTGAGCCCCGAAACTGAAAACTATCGGGCACAAACACACATTCAGAGGTGCAGAGTCTCCCTGAGTCTCATGCAGGACACAAGAAGAGAATTTGAGGGGGTGAACAGAGGATATGGCTGAGTGGTACAGCGCTTACCTAGAACGTGTAAGGCCCGGGTTCCATACCTAGCCCTGCAAAAGAAGGAAAGAAGGGAGGGAGGGATAGTAACTTTTAAATAATGAAATTGTTGGTCTAGTGTTCGCTAAGGGGGTGACATTATGTTATGTGTAGAGAACACTAAGCTCAATCCTGCCGTCTGGGAGATGTTGGTAAGATTTCAATAGCGAGTGAAATATTCGCAGCTCGCACGACAGGAAGGAGCAAGTACCATGCAAGTGAGTATCGATGTTGGATTTAGAGGAGGAAGATGAGGAAAAGCCTTCTATGTGAAGCAAGGTTTAGGCAGACCCTCATAGGAAGAATTTATTCCGTTTTGTATTTTATTTTATCGACACGTAATATGCGTACTTTTGGGGTACTGGGTCATGTTTTGATTAAATGTACACGTTCTGCAGTGATCAAATCGGGACCATTCCTATATCCAGCATCTCAAACGTTTATCATTTCTTTGTGGCCATGAAAACATTCAAATCCACAGGAAGAATCTGAGTCACACAGTTGGAGAGATGCCACAGATTGGAGGGGTGAACAGACTCTCCCAGCAGAGACAGTCAGAGACTGTCAAAAGAAATGGCTGGGTGAGCCAGGCAGGAAGGCTCAGCATCAGGCTGTGCATGACTCTCGGGGCTGTAGATTTTTCTTGTAGGTGATGGGCAGCATGAAGACTGGTCAGCGTGGAGAACAAAAGGGTGAAAGTTATATTTTAAGATGAACCTAGTAGCAAAAGGTGCAGGTGTTTGGAAGGGGTTAGTTAGCAAGTCATTTCCGGCTGAAAAACGAATGGGGTGATACATGTGTGTCCCCCAGTGAGTACGGGGTGGGAGGGTGGTGGGAGGGGCAAATACAGTGAACCCAGTGCCCTGTGCCAGCAGGGGCCTCTTCTTGGAGCGGGCACACACGTCTTCACGGCAGAAGTTGATGCACAGTGTAGACACACTTTGCATTAAGTAAACATCTGACTTTGAAAATCTAGATTAATCCAAAAGCGAACAAGCACAGTGACTCAAGTTAATAACAACCTAAAGTATACTCAACATTGCTGAGGGCAGATTTTAAATGTTCACACACACTCATGAAAAATTATAAGCGTGTAAGGTGATGGATATCTTAGCTAGATCTAATCATCCCATGAGTACATCAAAACATCACCTTGTAACCCTATAAATGTATACAATCATTCTTTGTATAATAATAACCATGATCTCTATAACTTTGGCAAAGCACACATTGGGTAAAACAAGATAACTTTTGTCCCAACTTTAAAAAAAAATTCGCTTTTTCATTTGCCCTTTTAAATAAACGTGTGTTCTTAATATCCTGTGGTGACTTTGTGGAACTATCAAGCCGAGTTGTTCTGCGTCTCCAGGACCAACAAGGCCCTTGTAATGAGAATAAAGTCCCAACCATTTTAAATTAGGTACGATTTTATGAGCAATGATGCATCCTTCCTTGCTAAAATTTGTAGTAATAAGTCCGCCTGGCCTTGTTCTTCTGGTCACATATTCCTGACGCTAGATTTCCATCCCTCTCTGACTCAGCAGATGGCTCTCTGAAGAGTTTAGATTTAGGATGTTTCAGTTGAGAAGGGGAAAGAAGCCACCCCGAGGGCCAGCCCAGGGACCTGACGGAGGAAAGACAGCGTTATTTTCCTTCTCTCCATGAGATCGTGGTTTGCCGAGAGAAGAGAGACCTTTGAGAAATGTGGGTATCTCTCTTCCAGATGAAACTGAAGGGTCACTCCGAAGATTAATGATTCTGCGATGTTAATTCAGAAGAGAATTGTTTCTCAAAGGCCGACGTTTATTCCGAGCTGGAGGATGCTGGATTCAGCCGGGGGCTGATGCAGCATGTGTTTTACTTTGTCGACTTCTTGGTGGCCCCGTCAGTCCTTGGACACGGGGCCCAATTGCCCGGGGTTTTAGATTTGGTTGAAAGTCTCCACACTCAAACTGTGAGATCTTTCTTCATTGGGAATTTTCTCAGCGAACCTTTAGGGAGTGTCTTATTTCTTGTATATGCGGAAGGTTGTAGGTGCGAGCGTTCTGTGTATCTATGAAGACGCCCACACTGGTGTGAGTTCGTATTCATTATTAATATATTGCAAAGGTTAAGATGCCCATCTGTCACAGTGGGGCGAGCCCCTGTTTGCCTCGTTCCTATATTGTTTCTCCTGCTGGGGGTCAAACAGAGAACAGTTGATTGATATCTTCACTAGTTTTCTTCCCAGATTCTAGGTGAGGTTTCAATGCCACTTTAAATGATGTCTCTTACTGTTGAACACGCCTTTAGAGTTCAGTGTTTGGAGAAAATAAGGCCTTGTTTTTCTTGATCAGAAGCAACATTCATTTCATGCCTTAAACCTGTCCTATCTTCTTGTCCCCTGGCCATCAGTACATCTCAAAGACCCCATTGACACATGGCATGGGCTTCTCCCTTACCAGTTAGTGTCGTTCTTACATCACTGAGCCATGAATATGACTGACCATCAAAATGTCCATGATTAGGACATTGACAGGGAGAGGTGCCCGGGCTGGACTCTCCATTTTCTTCAAGTGACCGACTGTCGCAGTGAGAGTGTTGGAGCTCACACGGAGTTCAGCTCAGTTATGTTGAAGAGAACATTCTCCATTAGAAATAACGAAGTAAATAAATTAGAACAGGATGTCCCCTGGGCTGTCGCAGACTTCACCATGAGATCCCTTTTGTCAGGATACACCCTTTCATGAGCAGAGACAGAGGCCCTCAGCTAGAGGTGGGCCACCACGTGGCACTGCCACCAGAGGGTGGGTGCATCCTCAGGGTTACATCTGCATGAGCTGGACAGACTTTGTGGGGATTGGTCTCAGGCTGGGCCTGCGGATGGTCTGCAGCCCTGGCCAGAACCCAGCTGTCCCTGTTGCTCACTAGGTGGCTTCTTTCACAGCTGGATGCTCTCAGGCCTCCCTCGAGGCCATTTCTGCAACATTTCGACCTCATAAAAATATAGTGTCTTTAGAATGCCTAGATTGGTTAATGATAATTCATTCTGCAGATCGGGGTTTTAGGAACCCCCTTGCACAGATTAATGGCCGTTCCCTGGACGTGAGGCAAACCTCAACAGTGCAATTATTTGTCTCTTCGTTTTATATACGTTCACCCACACAGAGCAGGGAGCTGGGGAGACACATGGGTGAGCCGAGCTCTCACATAAACAGGGACAGGCAAAGAATGCAGAGGATGATTTATAGGTTGCAGTAAGAGAGGGTGGGGAGAGCGAGAGAGCCCGCAAGAGGCAGATGAGGACCCATCATGCCAAAATGAGACGTGATTTGCTGCTGTTTTCCTTTCCCAGTGTGTTTTTGCAGGGGTGCCTCCCCAGCGGAGCGGTCCAGTCACTCTGTTGTGTGTGCTCATGCATAAATTCAGGTCAAGTACAAAACCCTGATTTCTCCATTCATCATAGGAACGGGCAATGTTCTTATCAATACATAACAAGAAATCGCAACTAATTTGGCTCATGACCTTATTCTTTTATCATTAATGGTGGAAATGGTGTTTGCTTAGCCATTAATGCATTCAGTTCAGTAAACTAAAGCTGTTTGAAATTTTCACTAATCCTTTCCCATTGAGGGTTTCCCTGGACTAAATCACTTCTGAATAAAACAAACCAAAAAAAAAAAAGCAAATGCATGTGCAGGACTCTAAGATTTTCCAGGATCAGACATCATTTACTGGGCACACCCTTTCAAAATGAGATTTCTGTCTTTTTTTTTTTTTTTTTTTTTTTTTACTTTTTAAATCACTGATCCCAAGGTACTAGAGAATGATTAAACTATTTACTAAAATTATGAATTGCATAAACTTAGCCCATAATGTGTTCAAGTACTGAGGGTTTTTTTTTTTTTAATGAAAAAATGAACCAATATCTAAGAGGAAAAGTAAAAAAAAAAAAAATGGTTTAACACCTAGTGTTCTTTTTTTTTTTATTTTTTAAAGATGCTCTGCGAATGAATCCGTCTTTGCTATTTAATTTACATTTTGAGGACTCATTAGGATGATGAATGACGCGGCTGGAGAATAAAACATACTTCCTGAACAAAAGACGATCTCGGTAGCCTAACAACATTTCATGCCGGCACTTACATTTGTCAGAAGTAGATGCTATTTATCCCTATGATTATTTAAAAATCATTTTTATTGTCCTTTGTGCTGTGTCCTCTTCTGGGAATTTTAATTCAGAGTTTGACACCTACTTATTAACTTCCGTGAAGTATGGAGTACAAAGGCCCATACTCTATAAAGAATCCTAAACAGCCGTGTTTATATTGCCTGCAGCTGTACACAAATTAGCTCAGTTTGGATTTGTTTCGATCAGAAATAGAAAAGCCTGTCGGAGGAGCGTCCCCTCTGCTTCTTAGCAAAGCCGGTGATCTCTGCTGCCTGCCTCCCTCCGTCTGAACCCAGTGAGACCTGCCGAGCAGACAGAAGGGGAATTTTCCTAATTATGATGGAGCCCTTATGCATAAATACATCGCTTCCATTTCCTTCGCCTCCTCCAACGGCTGGTCCCCAACAGCACTCTGTCATCTGTCGCCGCATGCTGATGCCCATCCTTTCTTCTCCCATCTCCTCGCCCAGCCCACATTTCCACTCCCACACCCCCACTCGGATTCCAGATTGCTTCCTCCCAAGCCATCTGTCTCCCTGGCTGTGTATTTTCCCAGCTACTCATTGGGCTACATTTTTTTCTTCCAGGGTGGGTAGCACCCTTTGGAAATGGAGTGGGAGTCCCATATGCACCACGAGATGCAGACCAGGAATCCTGGAGCAAGGGATTCTCCATGTGGCACTGCAGAGGAGCCAGCCCTCGGGCCCGGGCAGCGGCTGGCAGTGTCATCCTGACCCTCCTGTGGCTTCTTTGCAAACCTCCCTTTCTACCCACTAACTCACAGTGCCAGCTCCGTCTCACTTTGTGACTCACCCTAGAGGTTTTATGAAAGGGCAAGTGTCTGTTGGGTCTTTCGTGGGAGGGAAAACAGGCCTGGTGCTGAGTCAGAGGACTGGGGGTGAGTCGTGGCCCAGGGAGACGCCTTGACAAACCCCAGAGTCCTTGGGCAGGGAGCACGACACAGGACAGCGCGGGGCTCCCTTGCACTTACTTTAGACTTGTATGCGCGTTTCATGATTGTCACAGCGCTCCCCCCAGACTCCTACCTGCTGGCTTAGGTGACCCTTAGGTGAGGTTTTACTTCTTCTTCTTCTTCTTCTTTTTTTTTTTAAGCTGGAAATAAAACAATCACCCACAAAAATTCAAAGATGAATTCTTGGAGAATAAAGTCCTCCTCCTCCTTGTAAATCTCCTATCACATGATCCTTGCAGCTAATCCTTCAGATCAATATTCTGCAAGGAAGGGAGCTTTGAGTTATTGGCCTAGCTTCATTAGCAATTGAATGAACGTCTAACCACCTTATCACCTTCATGGTTATTTTAGGTGATATTAATAAGTGATATATTTCTGTTTGGTCTTTAACTTCCTCTGTGTTTTAAAGAAAGATACAGTGGTGATGGATGTTAGCTCATACCTGTTAAAAGAGTGTGTAGCTACTTTATCTGTTCCTTGGATGTTAATAATAATTGGATAGGACATGAAAACTCAAGAAGGCAGTAAAAACATTATGACCAAGGTTTCCCTACTCAGGGCAGAGCAGGGATGTGGTCCCTGGGCACGTTGGCAAGGCCTGCATGCATGGCTTGCACACCCGAGATGTTTGAAACGATAACTAATTTCTTCTGCTGCTTTTGACAAAATACACAAGGATGAAAGACCAATTGTTGGTACCAAGTTGACCTGAGCTAAACTCTCCAAAAGCTCAAAATTAGCTTGACAAGGTACCTCTGACCTTTCTCCTACCCACAAGGAAATAGAGAAATCCTACAAAGTATGCTTGCCGTACACACGTCAAGGAAATGGAGGAAAAGCTAATGCCTACTCTGTAGTTTTTATCTAGTGCTTTATTAATGTTATTAATATTATGGTCGTACACATTTATGGAGCTACTAGGAAGTTGGTGAGCACAGCCCAGAAGATATAAACATGGTCCCTGTTCCCAGTCTGGATTTAAATAAGCTGGAAGAGGAATGGCATAAACATAAAAGATCAGGGAAAGGAAATGACTGTAAGAAAGGAATTCCATGAATCTGCAGAACTCATTTTGGGCTGCATAGGACATTACAGGCTTTTTTTTTTTTTTTTTTTTTTCAAAAGCACGAATAATAGGTATCTTTGTTAGAGAAGACAATCTGGAGAACAGTTTGGAAACTGCAGGCTTTCTGTCTCCGTCACCGTGACCAGCTCTGGAAATCTTTTTCAGCCCTAGGAAGGATCACTTCATCGCTTCTTCCCAGCAGATTCCTGGGCTACCCCTGAGTGCAAACCCGCAGAAGTAGGAACCCTGGCATCTTCTCTCTCAAGTGGCCTAATTTTTTTTTTTTTTTTTTTTTTGCCTTGGGGTCATCCAGTTTTCTTTGCTTTTGTCCTCGTTGAATTCAGATACCGTCACGCACCATGTAACAACATTTGGGTCTCCGGAGGACCATTCTCGCCCAGGGGTCATCCTCTCAGGTGACCATGGAGCCAAGTGCACCTGTGGCCGTGGAGGCTGCTGCTGTCCTAACTCAGCGCTGCTTTCTCCTCCCGTGTCTGATGACACTGGTGTCCACACGCCTACTGTGCTGCCAGTCCCATGAAAGCACGGCACACGTCATTTGGCACAGTGCACAATCCACAGGAATGGGAATGCATCCCTGTTACCTGATGTATGTATTTGCAGCGCTCTACTTTTTATCACAGTTTTAGAGTGTATGCCCTCTAATTGTTAAAAAAAAAAAAGCAGTTTACTGTAAAATGGTGTACCGTGTACATCGTTACTCCAGCAACAGCCCCGGACATCTCATATTTTTAAATTTTTACTCTTTAGTTGCAGTTGGGCACAGTACCTTTATTTATTTACTCTGATGTGGTGCTGAGGAGGGAACCCAGGGCCTCACACGTGCTAGGCCAAGTGCTCCAACGCGGAGCTGCAGCCCCAGCCCAGGCGTCTCATTTTGATCGCATCTGGAGGCCACATTGAGTTGTGGGCCTGTCCTACCTGGGTTTGTGCAGGTTCCCTCTATGGTGTTCATGCAGTGACAAAATCCTCAGCATTCTCCTTCATTGAGCATCCCAAGGCCTGTATAGGACGGTAGTCCATGGTGTAAAGAATCAAGGTGCATGAAAAAGGGATGATTGTTTAATCGGTGAAGTTTGTCGACCAGGAGAGTCTGAGGTAGCAACTCTAAATCAGGTTTTGCTGGCAGGCCCTGGGAACCACCTACCCAGCGCTCCTCTTCCTCGGGAGACTTTAAAGGTTCACATCCAGGGTTTAGTGGTAGTTTTCCTATGTGATTGACATGTCTTGCCTATTCCTAAATTGATACTTACCCTCCATTGTTTTATTTTATAAATTTTTCCACAAAAACTATCCCCAGGAAGCATGGAAATTAGGAATAAGGCAGTTCCATTTCCATTGACAGAACCCCAGGAAATTTTTTCCCTTAATTTTTACTAAAATCTACTTGTTATAAAATAACACATGAATGGGAGAAACCATAGGACTGAATTAATTTAGAAGGCCCTGGGTGTTTAGAATCCATCATGAACAGGTAAAACGCTTTTAGAGTGTCCCAGTAAGTAGGTGATTATAGTTTGGGACTTTCCCCTGACTTTTAAAGTACCTTAAAAAAAAAAAACAAAAAACCCTAATTAAATATAATCACACGTGGAAGAGTATTCCACAGTAAGAACCATTTCTCCATAAGTTGTAATTTAGTCTCGTAAAATTGAGCCCAAAGAATTTTGCTCCAAGGTCACATTGCCTGGCCTTGATTTTTCTCCTCACCTCCAGCAAAATCCGGGAGAATAGTGCCGTAAGGTCACACGAAGTTCCCCTTCTCCCTTCTTGTTGTGTCCTGCTGCTTACCACAAAATCGCATTTTATTGGATGTCTTTTTTCTTTTTTTCTTTTTTTAAGCCACAGAACTCAATTGTTAGGCACTTTTCCAGCACTCAGTGGTAGAGAATGAAGGTGGGCGACTTCGACACTGCGCCTGGAGACTCGGGGAGCGGGTTGGTGTAATAAGGCAATTTCATCTGACCGTTCAGTCAACGCGCGTGTTATAAACGCCTTCAATCTGTCCCTCCTACCCCTTGATCTCCGGCACCTAGAATCGGGTCCAGCCCACCGACTGAGTGGGGCTCGGTGTCTGGTGGCCTGAATGAAGAATGTCCTCTTTGGTGGGTGACTTTGTTTTCCAATGGCAGAGGATTGACGGCCTGGAGGTGGATGATCACTACGGGTCTCCGCTGAGCAGCCTTCACGCTCATGTCAGGCACAAGGTATATCCGTTTCTAAACAAGGAGGATATTAAGCTCATAAAATAGTTTTATGTTTTCATTTACTCTCTTTGTTGCGTTCCAGAAATAGTCAGGCCGGCCTCACGTGCTTTGTGTGCATGCCAGGGACTTGTGGCCGCAGAACAATGGGTCCTTAATAAAATGTGGGTGAGAATCTCCTCATAAAGGAGGTCCCCGAAATGACTCCCACCCGCCAGGGGCCCTCGGGGGCTCTCTTCATGCTCCCCCTCAGCTCCTTTGCGCCCTTCTCAAGTGGTGAGTCCCACAGTCAGCACCCTGCGAAGCCCCAGCCACGGACATTCCAGCACGTGCCCTGAGCTGAGCTCCTTGCCTTCCTGTCACCCTCTGTGCCCAGTAGGCCTCCTTCCCAGGGACAGACGTCTCGCCAGTCATTCATTCATCCCCTCCAGAACCCGGGAGACAGCCTCAGCATTGCCACTCTGCCAAGTCCTGCCAGTTCCCATCACTGTCCTTCAGGAGTCTGTCTCCCGCGGTGCCGGGAGACGCCCATCTGCTGCCTGTTCCTCTCTGTTCTGAGTCGCCTTAGGTTGGGCCTTTTGCTCTCATCCACGTGCACGCCCTCCCTGTCTGTCTCGCTCCTCTTCTAGACCCGGCTACGCCACCAGGCCGCCGTACCCTAAGCCACGGGGCTCCTTTTGCATTCCCAGGGCCCCTTCGCATCGGCATCTGATGTTTCAGTACTATTTAAAATCCAGTCGATGCCCATGATCACCAAGGTCTCGGGGCTGACGTTCCCGAAGGCTGGAGGAAGAAAGCTCTGGACTGAAAAGCGGCTCGTGCAAAGGTCTTAGAAAGGGAGCAAATTGGCACAAGGGAAGCAGGTTAGTGGTCCTGGGGCGGAGGGCTTGGGAATAGAGTGAGGGGGGATCCTCGGGGACAGGAAGCTGGGTTAAGATTTTTATCCTAAAGGCCAGGGGCTTTTCATGGTCTGTAGGTGGGCCTTCCCTGGGGTAAGGCCAGGAGGCAGAAGGAGAAGTTGAGTGGTGAAGGCCGGCAGCTCATTTTCGATATGTGGGATCTCTGCAAGGTGTGGGGTCTCTGGGCGGTGTCAGGTGGGTGTGCCCACAGGGCAGCTGGAGAAGCAAGCCCAGGTTCATCGGGAGCTCCGGGCTGCAGGTGTGCGCTCAGGAATCAGTTTACCAAGGTGCCTGGAGTCTCTGGGTGCGTGGCCTGGCCTGGGGATGTGTGAGCAGGGAGAAAGGAAGCAGAGCCAGGTCTGCGTCCTTTGGAAGCTCTGGGGACAGTGAAGGGAGGAGAGAGAAGGAGTCAGGAGAGACCTCAAGTCCCACGTGCCCTGAAGCCTGGAGAACCTTCACTGTCGGAGGCGGCTGCGGCTCTGTCCAGCACCACTGAGAATGGCCAGAAAGGAGAAGGCCCAGCAGCTTTGGGGAGCGAGGGAGAAGCAGCCTCGTGGTTTAGAACGAGGGTTGGTCGGATCATGCCTGGAGGACCACGGGGTCCGGGCTGTGTGTGGAGTGCAGTTAGTGGGGACCCTTGCCTGCAGATCCAGTCCTTGGTGGCAATGGCAGAATCTGAGTGCCTGCTGCCAGGAAGTGTGGACCTCGGCTGATTCACTCGGCTGACGTGGTTCAGGTACCATTTCCTGAAAGAGCGGCAGGGTCTCTACCCTGTGGAGAACAAGCTACTGGAGGAAAGAGGTAGCTGTGAATAAATGATAGTGACAGTGGTATTTTTTTTTAAAGTAGAACAGGAATGGACACAGAGTGCGAAGGAGGCTCCTTTAGGCAGGACGGACAGAAGCCTGGTCTGGGGGTGTGATGGACAAGGGAACCCGCATCTCAAAAGGAACAGCCTGGGACAGCAGAGCCTGGGGGTGTGCTGAGGCCAGACAAGATCCAGGGCGACAGGGCCCAGGCAGGACAGATCTGGGACTGCCTGAGGGTCCGACACCAAGGCACCCGGGCTGCTGTGCTTGGAGCAGCTGGGAAACGGTGCAGGTTGAGGCCAGGGAGTATGCTGCCTGGTGGGCAGCACCATGGGCAGGTGTTCACCAGAGGCGCAGATGTGGTCCTGCCTTTAACCTGTAACATTTTAAGATGTTTTATTTCAAAATAATTTCAAACTTACAGAACAGTTGCACACAGGGTACAAGGAATTCCTATGTACACGTTGTACACGTTGCCCAGATTCAACAATTTAGCATTTTGCCATATGGGTGTCCCTTGGTATCCCACAGGGACCATCTTACTTACCAGATTAAATGTTCAAGTCCTTTGTACAGATGGGGCTAGTGTTTGCATATCCCCCCCCCATACGATAAATCATACATAGGTCATGTATGATGCCTGTTACTATGCTATGCAAACAGTTGTTATAATGTGTATTGTTTAGGGAGTAATGAGAAGAAAAAAGTCTGTACATCTTCATTTTTTCCACAGATATTTTCTACCTGTGTTTGGTTGAATCTGCAGATTCAGAACCTACAGGTACAGAGGGCCGACTGTGTTTGCTTTTTTTTCTCTCTGCTATTTTTTCCTTCACCATTTTAAGAAAATTTGGGGGTGAATTGCATACTCTCTATCTCTTGACTGCTAAATATTTCAAATATTTTCAAAGAACAAGGACATTCTCTTACACAAATACCAAGCTCAATCATATTCAGGAAATTCAACCTGGACATCATGCGGGTGTTCTCCGACCTACAGTGTATATTAAAATGTCACCAGTTGTCCTCATTAAAACCCTCGTAGTTCCCCCACGCCATTCTCCTGCCCTGTGAACCAGAATCACGCGTCTTCAGTCAGTCGTCAGGTTTCTTCAGGAACAAAAAAGAAAAACGAGTCCAGTCTTGAAAATTTTGTGCAAGTTTGGGGTTTTACTCCACAGTACATCCTTGTCTGCTTCAACAACAAGAACAAGAAAGAATCCAACTTAGTACCGTTTGGAAAAACAACTCCCAACTCAGTTTCTCGTCTTGTCGACTCAAGGAACCGATGTTTTTGTCCCGAGCGCCCATCTTTGAGAGCCAGGCTGCAGGACAGGGCTGACAGAGCACATCAGGTTTAGGGACCTGGCCAGCTCTCATCTCTCTCCTGGTGCCACCATATTTTGAGAACCCAGAGGCACAGAAAGACAAGGATATCAATGCAGCATTTTTTTTTTTTTCTCCAGGCCTTTACAGCGTCTTCAAACACTGGTCTTTTATTACAATCTCGGGAAAATCCTCAACTCAGAACTTTCTCAGTGGAGATGACTGATAAATGCTCTCCTTTTTTTAAACAACTAAGAAGTTGACTTTTTGGTGGGTGGGGTGGGGTACCTGGAATTGAACCTAGGGAGCACTTAACCACTCAGCCACATCCCTAGCCCTTTTGATATTTCATTTTGAGACAGGGTCTCCCTGAGCTGCTTAAGGCCTCACTAAGTTGCTGAGGCTGGCTTTGAACTTTCGATCCTCCTGTCTCAGCCTCCGGAGTCACTGGATTACAGGTGTGTGCCACCGTGGCTGGCTAGGACATTGATTTTTATCTCTCCTGAATTAACCAAGAGTCTCAAATGGTGCTTATGCTGAAGAGATAGCTCAGTGCAAGGTATATCTTGGCTAGCATGTGCGAAGCTCTGAGTTGGATCCCTAGCACCCAAAGTAAATAAATACAAAACAAAAAAAGGAGAAATTCAAATTATGCCGGATTCCTTTGGAACTAGTCCTTATGTAGCACTTACCCTCACTCCGTGCTATTCTTCAGTATTCACGTGATTTAATTCATTTTGTCCCCACAGCAGCCAGCCCTAGCAGGTATGTACCAAGAATTATCTCCATTTTACAGATGAGAAAACCGAGACACAGCCAGGTGAAAGAGTCTACCTAACACTGTGGTTTTTAAAGGATAATCTTCTTAGGTCCTTATGATGGGTACCTGAGCTCAGAATCAGCTTTATAATGATACAGAAATATCTCGAGTCATTTTTCACGGTGCTGATGTTACAGAGACGCCTTGGCAGGTGTCAAAACAGTGCCATTGTCTTCCTCCTGGCTCTATACCCCCCCACTTATACCAACGCCAGTTTCCACTACGAATGTCCTTAAATAAGCAACCAATGTAACAGATCTGATTAGATCTCCATGGCCCAGCTGGGTTTGCTAACATTCTCTACGTGCGGACTGAGTGCCAGGCACTTCTGCCACCAGATCAAGGTGACGATTGTCCTGAGAGAAGCCACTCTCCCACAGAGCACTGCTTTACAAAATGAATGAAGAGGGCTGAGAGGTAAACGAGGGCTTTCCAACTTGTGTCTTTGGCACACATTTCTCAGAAACGAATGGAGTGGACTTGTCACTTCAAGGAAGCCAACCCACAGTGTTTGCTGCTGGTGATAAATTCTGAGCTTTTGAGCAAAAAATTATAATTTTAGAAAACTTGTATCTGCCACCAGGAGCTTGACAGGCTCTTTAAAGTAGAAGCCGTACCGGCTTTTCTGGTAGGAGCAATGGCGGTAAGAACGCACGCGTTTGGTGTTTGTAGTGAAATATGCTAACACGTGGGAGACCTGTGTGACTCACCAACCAGGATCTTCCTGGTGACCCGTGACCTGTGAGTGAGACTATAGAATGATACATGTACAGGCTGGGGATGTGGCTCAAGCAGTAGCGCACACGACTGGCAGGGCGCTAGGTTCGATCCTCAGCACCACATAAAAATAAAATAAAGATGCTGTGTCCACCGAAAACTGAAAAATAAATATTAAAAAATTCTCTCTCTCTCTTAAAAAAAAAAAAGAATGATACATGAACAAGATTCATACAAATTGCAAGAGAGACGAGTGGATTTTAATGTGACAAAGTTTGAGAAGTTCTTGCTGTGATTTCAAAGTTCACATTACAGCTAACCTTTATCAATTATTATTTCTCAAAGTATCTTGCCCTTGCATGGTTTAAAAAAAAATGACAGTTCAATTAATTGTTGATTGAAAGTCAACCTTGAAGAAACTTTAAAATAATTTTTTTTTTTGCACTAGGGATTGAACCCAGAAGGGCTTAACCCCCGAGCCACATCCCCAGCCCTTTTTATTTTTCATTTTGAGACAGTTTCTTGCTAAGTTGACTAAGGCCTACCCAAGTTGCTGAGGCTGGCTTTGAACTTGTGATCCTCCCACCTCAGCCTCCTGAGCCTCTGGGATTATAGGCACGTGCCCCTGTACCTGGTTAACCTAATTTAAGGAGCATTTCCTTATCAATAAGGTGACTGGTGACTTTAATCAACTGATCCAGGATTTCAAAGTGTTCTTATGATGGATCGTAGAGAATTCATTGTGACGAGAAACAACCATAGTGCTGTGATGTGAGTGAATATATAATCATACCAGTAATTGCTAATATTTATTGACAGTGAGTTCTTGCTGTGGGCCAGGCACTTTGCTATGCACTAAATACACTCAAAAATGCTATGAAGAGGGTCCTCTGTGTTCCTGTTTTACAGGTGAACAAACGGAGACACAAAGAGGTTAAGTCATTATTAAGCGATCGAGTGAGGATTTGGACTTAGGCAGTCTAATCTAGAGTCAAAAATATGATTGTGTGTATGTGTGTGGTCCTGGGGATTGAACCCAGAGGTGGTCAGCCACTGGACTACATTCCCAGCCCTATTTTATTTTATTGTGAGACAGGATCTCACTAAGGTGCCTAGGCTGGCCTCAAACGTACGATCCTCCTACCTCAGCCTCCTGAGTTGCCAGGATGACAGGCACGGGCCACCATACCTGGCTCAGAGTCCAAGTCTTTCATTACATTTTATGGAATTTACGTCAATTTGAGGAACAGAGTGATTTCTTTATATAATTTCTTTCTATAATAAGTTTTCAATCACTGTTGCTAATACATTTTTTATTTCCTGGAAAAAATCTTACTGTCTCTGCTTGCCCCACAGCTTTGGAGACTTGGCTCCAGCGTGGCTTCAAAGGACCTTTAAAGGTTCAGAAGGCTCCGGGTCATCCTGGGGGACCCACCTTTCTCAGGGAACCGTGGTCCGCCTAGCTGGTGGCCTGGGAGCGGGGGAATGTTCGCGTTGCATGCATATTCTTGGTGAAATCCACCTCCTTGTGTAGGATGTGGTTTTCTGGGAAGCCACAGGGATGGGGTTTGGGCTGCACATCTGGTCCAAGTGCTTCTGAGGACCAGGATGCTCACGGTGTGACCTCACATATTTTCACTGGCTTCACACAGAGTGGTACAGGCAGGTGTGACCTTGCCCTTTCCTCTGCCAGCTGGGGGCACGTGGCCCCCCAGCCTTCAGGGCCGCATGCTGGGAGTAGAAGTCTTTCTCTAGAGAGTTCTCCCTAGGAAGTTGATGCAGGTAGACCAGATGGCTGACGCTGGCCTCAACCTGGGAAGAGTAATTCTGGTGGATCTGAGTTCTCTGGGCTGGTCAGTGACAAGATCCTAATCCCAGACAGAGCAGCAGAGGATGGTCCCGAGGCTAAGGCTGGGGAGGTGCACGGAAAGGGGATAGAGGCTGGCCAGCTCTGCTCAAGCCAAACACTGGAGCTGAAGTGGGAGACGGGACCACAGGACCGTCAGACGCACCGTCTAATCCATTTTTAAAACCTCACTAATGGGATCCCTGCAGATGTGCCGAGAAATCACAGGCGCACGGCCTGGCAGGCGTCCCCTCTGCTAGTGCTTTTGTGCCTCGTTCAATGCAGATTCTCTGTCATCTCAGCCCTCCTTTACCGAGCATCAAAATTTTGTGCTCTTACTGTGTTTTTGAGCACAGCGTGAAATTAGTTCACAAAGAATATATCCACCAGTGACAGCATTTTTGAGAATACGTAATTTTCCTCTATAAATCATTTCTTGAAAGTGACCCTCTGGGATGACGTTCTGTGGCTCTGCTTTGGCTTTGATGGATGTTGGCACAATGCTGCTTCTACTGGGGTGCTGGTCCTGGAGTTCCCTAGGGTCAGCTGTGCTCCCCTGATGTCCCTTGAACCAGCTCACCACAGTGGCCCTCCTGGGCGGCAGATAAACGGATGTGTCTGCTTCCCTTTTCAACATTTCCTATGAGTCCATGAAGGTTTAACCTTAGTTCTAATACTTCCCCAGCAGAGATGTCATCGTTTCCAAGATGACATCAGTGGCATTTTAAATCACGGAATCCTGTGCTGTGGGGAGAGGATGCTGGGCGTCCTTGATATCGTCCCCTCCTCTCATCTCGTCCCCTCATCCTCCACCTGGTACGTGGGCAGGTGGGAGCTCAGGGGGTGTTCACTGAGGGAGGGCCTTCTCTCTGCAGAAGCCCTTCTGAGGTGGGAAGTCTGTAAACTGATCAGCAAAAGACCTTCACCAGTAAATTCTCTAAAGTATTTTCTGGGAACATTGCTCAATCATTCCGAATCCCCGGTGGACATGACACATCTAGTTGACAGCAACCCAGGGTCCCCTGGGCTTGGTACCAGTCTTCTTGATGAATCTTCTGAGATACCCGGTGCCCCCTGGAAATCCAGAACAAGGAATTTATATTAAAAGAGGACTGTGGGACCTTGACATGGCTCGCTCTCTTCTTTGCACAGAGAGAGCTTCATACAAAGAGAGAGCACAGTGTCCACCTCCCAGGAAAGTAAGCTTACCTCTTTTTTTATTCTTTGATATCATTCAGAAGACCATAGATGATACTGATTAAAAGGCTCAAGAAGCCACAGTTCCATGGGAGATGGTTTTTAATACTCTTCCTCATTGTCTCGGAGCTTCCATAATAAAAACCCCAACTCCATCTCTAGAACTTTCAAAGCCAGATAAAGGCCCCTCTGCTTCAGGACCTGTCTTCCCTCAGGGCTACACCTGTCAGACGGCCCTCCCGCCTGCCCCTCTCTCTCCCCTTCTGGCCCGACATTGAATTTCAGTAAGTTGCAGCTCATGTGGAATAGATTTCCGATGCTGTACCCTCTCTGTGAACTATGAAGGCATGATTAGCCGGTACAATTAGCTGCTTTCAGATTAAAAAGAAAAAAAAATCAAAAGAATTAGATTTTAATTATTGCTCTATTGGCTATTACCTCTAGGAACATTGGCTTCTGCAATAGTTTATTTCTAAAGCAGGAAGAAAATGGAAAAGGGTTAGACATTAGAAGTCGGCATTTGTTGGTATTTCTCTTTTTCTTCATAAGGAAAGAAACCCAGCACACTTTCAAAAGCTGAGAAAACATTCTCAGGATCGGGTAGGTCCCATCTGTGCATTTTCCAATGACATACTTCAAGTACAGGAGCTGCAGTCAAAGGACCTTTTTTTTTTTAAAAAAAAAAAAAAGAAGAAGAAGAAGGAAATAAAGAGAGATGTGGGTGTTACTGAGAGGGCCCCAGCTTGACAGCTGTGGGGGAAGCTGATCTCTCGTTCCACGTGCCCACCTGTCCCAGGAGCATGATGAGTATGCTCTCAATTCCCGGAGGAAGTCTGACATTCCAAAGTGTCACCCAGAATCCAGAATGGCCCAGTGGACACCTCAGCCTGGCTCTGACCCCAGCACCAAACCACAGTGAAACTGATGGGAAGACTGTGAGCACCGTCCTCTGTCTTCTCTTCCAGAGAGGGAGACGTTCTCAGAGAACGTTCTGACCCTCTGCACTTCTTGTGTATCTAGAGGGGCTTCTCCAATGACCTTCTCTCCAGACTTTTTTTGGGAGGTAGGGTGGGAGTGCTTCTGAGCATCTTGTTGAAAATGCAGGTCCTGGGGGAATGGGACAGTGCCTCTCTTGACTGCTGGAGATGTCTTGCAGGGGTCCCCTGGCTTCCCAGTGGAAACTCAACTCTCTGACCCAAGCTGGAATCTCCCAGTTTCTCCTCAGTCTTTTATCCCGTGACCAGTTCCATTCAAAGGAAAGCCACCTTTTCTGGAACCCGCGACGGTAGTTCCCAGTCAGTGCTACCCATGTTTGCGGGCGACCGTGACTACCAGAATTCTCCTTAAGAGGAATACACAGAGGCAGATGTGGCCGGTAATGTTGGGGAAGTTTTCCACCAACTTTTAATTTACTGACCGTTTTGCCTTCTGTTTCACTGAGTGGGTTTCTTTAGATTATAAGAGAGAAGAATGGCTCCAACCTCCTGTTGGACACCGGCCATCTCCACAGCATCCCTTGTCTTGTGGCACGGAAACCTTCTCCTAGAAGCGAATGGCCAGCTCCTGATTTTTCACACTGCCTTAAAGCTGAGACTCGGGCCTAGGATCCAAACTCGACCGGGCTTTAAAGGAGAAGCTAATGATACAAAGATGTAGGGGAGGCGTGAAATCCGTTCCAGCCAGGTGGTGACAGTAGGGACAGTTCCTCTGGCTTCCGGGACGCTGTCAGCACCATGGTGGGTGAGAGTGATGCCAGGCTGTCATTTCCCAGAGTTATCACACCCGACTAGCTGTGCCTGCGCGGGGGTGGGCATCTTTTCAGATGTGGTCTTCCGGCCCACCCGTGTGGCTCTCCTGGGGCGTCTAGGAGGTCCTCTTGGACACATTTAAATTTGCCCGTGTTGCTTTCTGTGGCCTTCTCCTGGGCACCACGCTGGGTCAGTTAGCATCTTGAAAAGAATGAGAAAAGAGAGAGGTGTGCTGACCATTCTGGACTTCTCTGAGGTTGGGGGCCCCCAGGTCCCCTATTGCCTTTCCAGCCAGTCTGACTGAAGTGTCCACTTTGGCCTCCATCTCTTCGGCCGCCACACCCACTGTCTCCAGAAGGCAGGCCTGTTCCTCCCTGGGAAGCTCTGAGTGTTGGCGAAGTGGCCCTTAACTTTCTGCTTAAAACTGTGCCCCACACATGGCAGGAGCTCAACAAATATCTGTTGGACGGAATGATTGAACTGGGATGTCCTCACCTGGCTCCATTTTCGTCCATCGTGGCCTTATGGAATGATCCAATCTCTTTCCCACATAATAAGCCATCAAAAAGATGATGATGTCCGTCAGTGACTTGGTAGGTTGCTGCTCATTGGACGGAATGGCATCCAGAACCCAGCACCAAACAGGATCGTCCCCTTCTTTTTCTCTATAATTAACCAAACTAAATTTTGGGGTCCACTCTGCTTTGTCGCTGACTCCCAACCACATGGCAGTGGGGGCTGATAAATCACCTCCTGTGTTCTTGGAGTAGCGTCATTGGATCTCAGTGGAACACCCACTGGTCTCTATGCCCTTTCATTTGTTGGCTTGGTCCATCCAGCTTCCTGAGATCTTTCTGAATCCAATTCTGCCATCAAATATATGAACTAGGCGCTGGGCTTGTGGCTCAGCGGTAGAGCACTCGCCCAGCATGTACAAGGCCCTGGGTTCCATCCTTGGCACCGCATAAAAATAAATAAAATAAAGGTATTATGTCCAACTACGACTAAAATATAAATATTAAAAAAAAACCAACATGGGAACTAAGTGTGGCTAATGTAAGTCATTTGACAGCAAGGACCTGCCACGTTCACATACAGATGTCCTTAGATTTCGCTTCCACCACTCTCTGCCTCTAGAGCCTTCCACTGGCTAGGATGGTCCCTGGCTGCTCCTCTTGCCCAGCACGGGGTGGCTGGACCACAGCCGTCACCCCTCGCCACTGTGCCCTGGGGCTGTCCCTCCATCCACTGTGCCCACATTCACCTGCATTCAGCGTGTCAGGTGTTGGTGCTCGCTGTCTGCTCTCCATCCAGCCCCCATGTGTTCCGAGCAGCGTGGGCTTGGAAGACATTGCCACGGTGTTTACAGGTTGGCTGTGTTTCAGAACCTCTTTCCTTTCCATTCAAAGCGAAAGAAGGTTCATGGGGGAGACTGATTAAAATGCCAAAGAAACACCATATGACATGCCTGTCACCTCAACATCTCCAGCAGCAAAGAAGTCTGGTGGCTGTTTGCCCTTTTGCCTGACTTGGAGTTTGGTGGGGCCCTGATGATGTGGAGCTCCGTCACGCTCCCGAGGAACCTGTGAGCCCCTGCTTCACGTTTCCTGTCCAGTGAACACGTGGGACTGTGAAGCACAGTCCAGGCAAAGCTGCGAATCATAAGCTCTTGGTCACTGGCAGTATCCCCACGCACTGGCTCATGGGTTAACTCGGGGTCTCAGTGCTTTGTCAGGTGGCTGTAGGGTCTGGAATATGGGCCTCATTCAGAGCAGCGCTGAGTAGGTAGCCTTAGAATGGCCGGTCCTAAGACCTTGTCATCTCATTTGCAGCCTGTGAACTTGAGAGATTCTCCCCAAGTACTAGATGAGTCTACAAACTCAATTCTGTGCTTTTAAAAGCAATTGTGTAAAATACGTGGAACAAGAGGGCGGCCGTCACGGAACTACCACAGGCACGAGGGAGACAGGTTTCTTTCAGACACCTTTGCTTCGTTATCAAGGCAGAAATAAGATGCTCCAGGTGTGGACTTTCATCAGCAGACAGATGCATCGGGGCTCAGAAAGAGGTCTACCCGCGAGAGCTGCGAAGACGGTCAGCCTAGAGGAGAGACCTTCAGCTCCTTCTCCCCCTGACTGCTGCCTGGGCTGACCGTCTTCAGGTTCTCTGTGTCGGGAAGCAAGGGGAAGCTAGCTCAGCTGTGATTCTGCAAACTGCAGTGGGGAGATTAGGAAGTAGCAATGTAGTCCCATCTCTCCAGGAGTAGTAAGGGGTTAGTCAGGATCCGTCGCAACAAGTGGGTCTCCCAGCCTCTTCTGGAATGTGGCTCACTGAAATTAAGGCACCAGCTAAATATTTGATGTCTACTACCCTTTCCTGAGACTCTGATGACTTAGAAGGTACTTGTATTATCTGTCTTGGGTCCTTTCTTTGTCGTTTCCAATGCAGAGAGTTTTTTTCTACCCTTTGAATGAGGTATATCTTTGTGCCTCGTTATGGATTTTAAATGAGAGTGGAGCCTGAATCTGTCCTGCCCTCTCCTCCATTGTAACCATCCTAACCCAGCTCGGGGCTGCTCAGTTAGAACGTTGACCATTGCTGACTTATATACTCACCACACTCTCTGCCTTCCCTGTTTAGATAGGGTACGCCATTATGTGTGGTCTGCATTCAATAATATTTATTGTGTCTTTGGATCCAAACATAATATATCATCAATAGCTGATTTTTAAAGTGTCTTCTATCATGCTGCATGTAAAAAACCAAACAAACCATAAATTAGTAGCAGAATTCAAGTATTTTCCAGCGCCCCCTATTTATACTTATTTAAGATACTTTATCTAGTGCCCAAAGAATTAGGGCTTATTAGAGTTGGGGTCATGTAATGCTCTGAAAATTTGTTATTTTCTGAAGAGAGAATCAAATAGAATAGTATGAGTTCTTGTGTGGCTTGAATCAGCCATCCTCTGACTTCATATCCCACAACAAAATACTGTATTTACACTGAAATAGTTATCTTTATAGCACAGAAGTATAGTTTTACCTTGACACAGTTACCCATTTAGGACAAGATAAATTTTGACTTTTTTTTTTTTTTTCTGAAAGAGACAATTGCAGAAGCCCTAGGCAAATAATGGACACATCCACCTTTTTAAAAAGCTTTCCTGATCCCTCCTTCTCATCCTCTGTCATTACTTGCAAAAATCATCTATTAGGAATGAGTAGCGGGGTCTTCACCGAGCAAGGTGGGCAGCTGTCTGGATGGATGAATTAGTTTTGAATTTCTGTCCTGCCTCTGCAGGAAAAACATCAGTTGAGATAATTTATTAAGTGTTCTATTTAAAACTGTATTTTCATTAAAAAAAAATTCTTGTAACATTAGTTTGCCAAAATAGCATCGTTAAATTGTAGGAAGGAGTTGGAGTAAGAAATCGTGGAGAATGACCAAAGGGGTCTTTTTAATTGCCATTATAACCATTTAAAAGAAGAAGGGCAGGAAGAGGAAATTTTGGTGCCTGGCACTAGATTTTAATTGAGAAGAGAAAATTGAATAAATTTAATCACAACCTCACTCCATCGTCCCTTTTGTGATGTCTTAGCCTGGGGCAGACTGACACATCAAATAGGTTTCAAAGATCCCTTTTATGTTTGTAAAATATTGTTTTACACTCGGCTTCTACACACTGTGGAAACATGAGGGACCCAGACAGAACCGTGGAGGTTCCCCACCTCAGTCATTGGGGCTGGCGTGGGCCGCACTGGGGAGCACTGCCCAAAGGATGGACTGAAGCGGTGCCCACCCCTAACCTGCCTGAGACACTGAAAAATTAGACAAGTCTGTAAAAATGGGTTCTTAGTCATCTGGGACTTGAGAAATATTGTTTCGCTTGGTGTAAGGAGTCGATTACTTCCTAAACCATGAAACCTAGAATCTGTAAAGATGGGCATACGTTAGCCCCAGTCAGTAGAAAATACCTCGGGGAAGTTAATAGTGCGCTGCAGGGACATGCCTGGGCAGTGGCCTGGAGCGTCCCAATAGGTTCTGTGAAACCGGAGAAGTAGACCCTTTGGTTCAACAATTTAAAACAGCAAATGCCGCCGGGTGTGGTGGCACACGCCAGTCATCCCAGCAGCGCAGGAGGCTGAGGCAGGAGGCTCTCCAGTTCAAAGCCCAGCAACTTCACCCCTAGATTCACTCTCTGGTGTCCCCCACCCCCAAAAAGAGAAGGTCTAGAAAGTGTTTAAAAGCCTAAAGAAACTTTAGAATTGCTTATACCCAGGCTGTTAACAAAAAGAGTTCCAGAGAGGGTAGCAGAAGCTTTCAAAACCAAGCAGTGAAGAAAAATCATGTGGCCAGTGCAGGGAACAAAACTTCTTTCATAATCCGCCGCGGCCCCTTGATGGAGGGAAACAGAAGAGGCTGACAGGAGTGTCAGCAAGAAAATAGATCATAAAGGAATGTCTCTGCAAATTGCAAAGTCTCTTTAAAAATAGCAATATATATATATATATATATATATAGTAAAACTATAAAGAAAAGTAAGGGTTGTGGCAGACGCTGCATTTGGGGTGGTGAAGAGATGGTGACGAAATACACAAGGAGCACAGTTATTTATTGTTACATTCCTGCCTTGTAAGCTGCTTAGGCACACAAATATTTATTTTGATGTTATTCTTTTGGGGGGCTAGGGACTGGGACTGAATCCAGGGGTGCTTAACACTGAGCCAAACCCCAGCCCTTTGTTTATTTTTAATCTTGAGACAGGGTCTCACTCCGTTGCTGAGGACCTCACTAAATTGCTGAGGCTAGCCTTGAACTTGTGATCCTCCTGCCTTAGCCTCCCGACCTGCTGAGATTACTGGCATGAGCCACTGTGCCCAGTTTCACTGTTATTTTTTTCACGGGGTATATATGTGTTAGGGACACTCTTGTATGTATGATAAATGTCAAAGTAAAACATCTAAGAAAACAGAAACATGGAGTGGTTAAATACAAAGAGTCTGTCTACCAGGAATACACTCAAGCATGATAATGACAACTCGCAGGTCTTCTCATGAGTCTCTGTAAGCACTTTCTGTTGTAATAACCCACGTGATGTGCAGCGTGTTGTCATTCCATGTGTTCAGGAGGAGAGGGAGAGAGGGGCCAGGGTACAAATCCAGCTCCTTTAGCTCCATGGTCCGCCTTCGCGGTTGATTTTGCAACGCTGATGGTATTGTACGCGTAGAAAGAGATTGGAAGCTGCAGAAGAAGAAACAGAATCAATGGTGACATCAGTTTAGAGCTCTTGACCCAAACCTGTCATTTAACTGTCTTCGTTATTGAAAATCTGGTCTGTTAGCAGTACATTTTCTTCCCATAAGAAACACAGAGAGTTAAGATTTGTGAGTCACTCCCATCCGAGGGCAGCCAGGGAGTTCCATTAAAGGAGAGAATCAGAGTGGAAAGGGGAGATATCAGTCAGTACAGTACAGACCTCCAGCTCCAAAATGAACAGATTTGGGAGAGCGATTGTCTGGCCTGGCGACTGTAAGTGAAAACAAAGTAATAACACTTAAGAGAGACACACACACTTAAAAAAAGGCAAGATGGGTGGAAATGGATGTGTTAATTGTGATAATTGTCACACATGTGTGTGTGTGAAATCACCATGCACACCTTGAAGGTTTATAACATGCACACAATATTTATTTATCAATCAAATATTTTAAAATAAAAAGTACTTCACACGTAGTTTTTTAAATTTTAAGGAAAAAAAAAATGCTTAGAGTATTGTTTCTGTATGAGCTACCTAAGGAACCCAGGTAGATTTTTGAGAGACTATATAAATTACTTTCTATTATTATTATTATTTTTATTATTATTATTATTATTATATATTTATTTTGGTACTGGGGATTGATTCCAGGGATGCTTATCCACTGAGCCACATCCCCGATAAAGGGTCTTGCTAAGTTGCTGAGACTGGCCTTGAACTTGCAATCCTCCTGCCTCAGCCTCCCTAGTTGCTGGGAGTGCAGGCGTGCACCACCACTCTTGGCTGAATTTCTTAATAAAAAATAGTCCTGTAAATAACATATGTAGATCATCAAAATGTTTATGAAAATACTCTGTACTGAAGTTATTTGGTTGAAACTGAGCTCTCCTGTGATTACAGGTGACAGGAAGAAAAAGCAGTAGATCAAAGTGGAGGGGTGACAAATAGAGAAGACAACAATAAGGGCTCAGCCCATCCAGGTCTAGATAATGACAGATAACTATTTAAATCCTCTAGGATGAGGTGCTGGCTGGGGAATCTGGCTCGTTAACATATTCATAAATCAGTGTTTCAAAAACTTTGTTGTAATGCAAGAATTTCCAAGGGAGCTTGTTAAAACTGCTCTTGGATCCCGCCCCAGAGATTCCGCCTCAGTGGGTCTGGAGCCGGCCCAGCCATTGGCAGTCTTCACCACAGTTCTGGACGACTGTGCTATGGGTGGTTCCTAGACCACGCTCAGGAGAAAAAGAAGAAGAAGAAGGAAAAATTCCAGACTCAAATGATGTGATTCTAGAAGACAGGGCTCAGAGTGACATGTTTGCAGATAACTAAGTGTCTTCTGCAGAGTGCTGTGCCGACGTGGTAAGGAGAAATCAGAGCGGAATCCTGAAAGACTTGAGTGGGCTGCGAGGAGAAACAGCTGCTGAGTTAGGCTCCGGGAGGATAACGCCGTTCCAGGATTCATCCAGACTCGATTTAGAAATGTGCTGAGGACAAACGAAGAGCAGGACCATTTTATTCATTTCGGCGAGTTTTCCAAAATGCAATTTAACCCAGGCATATCCTTTGAAGCCCCTTGTTAATAAAGTAGGGTCATTGGTCAGTTTTTCTGTTACTAAGGAACAAGACACCCCAAGCTTCAGAGGCTGGAAACAACCATCTACCCCTGGTCCCATCTCTAGGCCTGTCTGCCGAGGCTGGCTGGGCCCAGCTCCATGCTGAAGGTCACATTCAGATCAAGTTAATCCTCCAGCAACTACATTAGGCCTGGGGCAGGCCCTTTTCACAGTGATGGCAAGAGGGCCAGGCCCCCTGAGCAAGCACATTTGAAGCCTCAGTTCCATCCTATCTACTGCATCCCATGGCCAAGCAAGTCACTTAGCCAGCCAAAGCCAAAGGGTTGGGCAGGGTCCCCCACCCACAGTGCAAGAGGTGGGAGGTAGAATATTTCATCCTAAGAAGCAGAAAGTTGATCTGATCCAAGCCGGGGGTTTTTGTATGAACATGTTCCAATGTTATATTCCTATATCGTAATGTCTATTGCATCTCCAAATCACAACATCAACCTTAGTTGATTTTTCTAGTGAGCTCCTAACAGAATAATTCAGAGGAACCTCTATCTGCTTGGAAATACACAGGCACCATGATATCAAAAAACCCTGTAGTTTGATGTCTGAAAACGCCATGATTATATTAAACATATTCCCCAAAATTAAGGAATACAGAATCACTTGATAATCAGCATAATTATTTTAGGATTAAAAATTATTCAGTCTCATAAACAAACTTAATGACAATTGATCACAATGAATGCAGATCAGCTGGGTGCAGGATCATGTCCTGATTCACCCTGAATCACTGTGAGTGGCACAGTTACAGCGACCGATTGCAAATGAGCTCCCAACCTAAGTGCCAATTGCAAGGAGTCACTTATTTAGAGTGAAAGATGATCAGATTCACAGATTATTTTCCCTTTAAGAAAATAAATCTTCATCTGGACAGTCTTCTTGGGACTTGTGGACCTGTGCAAATGGTTTAGTATAGGACGGAAGGAAAGATTGGGGTTCTTCAAACATTTTTTTATTTTTATTTTTCCAAAAAAAAAAAACAAACTAAAGAAAAATCTGTGTGTGCTACACTGCATTGTTGTTGGAAATACCCACTTCCCTCTCCACCAAAGACTGAAGAATTTAATAAGAGGTACTCTGTAAGACAAAACTCATTCGTTTCTTTTTGTTGTTGTTTGAGATGAGGGTCTCTCTACATTGCCCAGGCTGGCCTCAGCCTCCCAAATGGGTGGTCCCTCAGGCGCATGCCCCCAGAGCCCATTTATTTCTACAGGTCATTTCAATGCCAGAGGAAAGGAGAAGCCATTGGTTGTCTTCTCCATGCCTCTGTGTCAGAATAGCTGAATCATCATTCGGAGGTTTTTCTACAATACTCCATTTTTTCAAACAGTACTATCTCCTAAATCCTTTGAGAGATGTTAATAGCATGAGACAAGCTTACGCATAATCTGATATCCTGATAATCATCCGTCTCACATTCCTGGGTTTAGGACTGGGTCTGCACAGTACCCGTGTGGTTATCAATTTAAGAAAGGATTAAGTACCAAAAGATTTCTTTTTTTTTTTTTTTTGTAAGCTGATTTTCTGAAACTTAAAACATAATTTCTCAAAGACATGATGATATGAATACTGGTATAATTCCATAGTAGTCCATAAGGATCAATTTATCGCACACTGCAGCCAAAATGGTACTGAGGTAAGATGTTGACTACATCTGTCCTTCTTTCAAACCGCCATCGTTGTTCTGTTCTCTGTTGGTGTGGGGAGAAGTCACTCTGCAAGGGTTTTTTTTTGGGGGGGGGGACACAATTTATGTATAATAAAATCCACTAATTTTGAATGGACAGTTCTGTGAATTTGATAATTTCAACATCTGTTTCATCTCACTGTTGTCATCTGTTGTTTTTCCCCACGTGAGATGGGATTTTCCTGGTTCTTCATATGCTCAGTAATTTGGAATCACATCTTGGGCATTTTAAATATTGTGTCATGAGACTCTGGTTCTTGTTTAAATTGTATTTTTTAAATAACTTTATTTATTTATTTATTTGTTTATTTATTTATTTATGTAATGCATTGCTGAGGATCGAACCCAGTGGCTCACATGTGCTAGGCAAGCGCTCTACCACTGAGCCATAACCCATCCCTTAAATTAGATTTTAAACTTACCAGTAGGGTATATTTGTCACAACTAATGATCCACGACCGATAGATGACTGTTATTAAAAGCCAATACTGTATTTAGGTTGACCTAGGTTTTGCCTGGTGTCTTTTTTCTGTGCCAGGATCCCATCTAGGATAACACACACTTAGCTGTCGTGTCTCCTTAGACTCCTGTTGACTATGACGGTGTCTCAGACTTTCCTCGTTTTGGATGACCTTGACCCTTTTAAGGCACATCAGCAGGTGTCTGTAGAATAGTTTGGTTAGGGTTTGTCTGATACTTTCCTCATGGTGAGACCAGAAGTTAAAGGCCAGTACTACTTTATTTTTCTGTTCCGGCTTCGGTCCTGAGGGTCTCCTTCAGTTGTCCTGTGTCCCTTTGACATGCACCCCTCTGTGGTGGTTTGCCTCAGGTTTTATTGAGGTTACTTGTCCTCTTGCTGAATTTAACTGTTCTTTACTCTGGTTAAAAGTCTTCTGTCAAACTTATTGCAAATATTCGAACCATGGATTCTCTTAAACTTTTTTGGGGTAACGGCTTTAGGGGATGTACCTCACACTTCTTGCTCTTCCTTTTGTGCAGTACCCAGTTCACAGGTCATCTGTGTATTCCCAGAACCAGGCAGCCATCACCGTGATCAGTGTTTGAGCATTTCCGTCACCCTGCAAAGAACTTCGTCTCTTCATTCTTGTTTTTCATTTTAGCTGTCAAATTTATTTGTTCCTCTGTTTGTGCTGTTGTTTTTTTTTTATTATTTCTTAAGAATTACTTTCCTAACCCATGGTCATCCCAATTTTCACCTCTGTTCTCGTCTAGAAATTTTGTATTCTGGTTCTTAACATTTAAATCTAAGATCCTTTTTAAGATGAATTTTTTTCACATGAGTATCCAGTTATTCTGGTATCATTTTTTTGAAAAGATAATCTTTTCCTCACTGAACTGCCATTGACAAATTACCTTTCCAAAACGAATTGATCATTACCTGCAGGTCAATTTCTTAACCTTCATTAAAAGTTTTTGGGTAGCTCGGTAAAATGCCTTTTATATTTTGGCAGGGTGGCGACGGGCTCTAGACCTAAGGTTAGGGATTGGAAGGCTGCAGTGGAAGGTGGTTGTGAGCTCTGACTCCTACCCATATGGATTTCGTTACATGGATTTTTCTGGGATCATTTTGTAACTGCATACCTACCTAGTTGCTTTGCCAACTTGTTTTACCCAAGTTTATTCTCTTTATTTTACTTCCTACTCTGCGTTAATGCAACCTAAGGGTCGCTAAAGACAGATAGGATTGCTAATCAGTTGTGAGATAATATTATTAGTCAAAAGCAGTGGGCAGATGAAGGTGAGATACAAGTTTTGAGAAAGTGTTCCGCAGGACCAAAGGCATCTCTCAGAGGCTAATGTCCATGGCTGGATGCTTCCCTAACTCCTTTGTAGGCAAAACTAGAGTAATGTAGGCTGCAGATTTTTGGAAATCACTGGCTACATGCATATCTGCTCCTTCCATGGTTTTTGCTTTTAATAGGGTTTCATTTATAATTTCATTCATATCTCTGCATTTAAAGAAGTTAAATATTTGGCTAATGTTCCTCCCACCTGACTTCCTTCAAGTTCACCCTAAACTAGTCATCAAGTTGCTTAAATATGATTTGTAATCTTAAAAAGCCTTCTTATGACCAAATACAAAAGTAACCTTTCCATTTAAAAATGCATGCCCCAAACACGGACCATCTGAGATCATATTATTTATTTCCAGTAATCCTGTATTGAGTTCCTGCTGTATCCACAAGGCACTCTGTGAAGTCATTAAGTTGAATGAAACTTATTTTTAAAACTTGTTTGAAACCTCGGGTATTTGTATTTTGAATCTGTAGTTCTGTGGTCTCTCCTAGGTTTGGTAATTTTTTCTGAACATTGGAATTAACTTGTGACATGAGTTTTGAACCGTGATATAAGCAATGGGCTTCGGGTTGCTCTTCTGTCTCACAAATTGAAATATTTACCACAAACTCTGTTCTTGATTGGCCGGACAGACGCCCCTGCGGTACTGGCCCAACGCAGTGTTAGGTGCAATTGACCCGCCCTTGGGTAGATGCTAGAGTTTATTCCAATGGAGACTCTTTTGCTTATGCAGTAGGATGCGTCCTCTTTGATGATCCTGTGAATAACGACTTGGTGAATGTGATTTTAAAACTCAGGCTGAAATTTTAAATCAATGACCTAGTTTAGGGGACAGGGTGACTTTCCTAATCTCGATCTTCTAAATTCATGTTTGCGGTGTTAATTCACTCAATTCCTTTTATCTGCTCCCTGTTTTCCTAGCTCCGTGACTATCGTGGTGTCTCCTGTCTCTGAAAGGGTTTTTCTTTAGCCTCTACTTCTGTTCTTCTGAGTTTAATTGAAAGCACTTCTCCAGGATGCTCTTCTTGGTGAGACAAGGGAGCTAACTCTACCTTCAGACAAATATTGCTGATTCTTGGCCTTGAGAAGTCATCGCAAACACCTGAGCACTGACGTGGTGTCCACAGTAGTGGTTCAGGACACTGATGTGGTCCACACAGCTGGATCTGGACCGTGGAGCTACCACCAGCTTCCTCTGTTTTCCCTCATCTACTAAATATGGACGACAGGAGAAGTCTTCCGAATAGAAATGTGATTGAATGATACGATGAGTGTAAATCACTTATCAGAGTACCTGGAATATTATGAGACCCGGTGAGGCTAGCAGATATGACTGATCTTGTGCAATCGGTTTGGATCAATTGATAAATCTAAAACAAGACACGTTCCACAAGTTCTGTATTGTCACCTATGTATGCCGCCATCTGGAACAGTTCACGCCTTCTGACTCAGGGTGAAATGAATATTATGGTTTAGGTATAATTCAAGAAACTGTAAACATCAAGGGATTCAATAGGAAAAAAAAAAAAGATACTCAAATGAGAAAAAGAAACAGGTTTTAGAAACCATTGGGCTGAAGTAGAAATTGCAAGCCGGGCAATTTTTTTTTTTTTTTTAAACCTGCTGTAGGGCCATATGGTTGCTGAATGTGTTGATGCTGGTTTTAAGATTCTTGAGTATTTTAAACTTGACATGTTATTTTTTTAATGATTTCAAACATCATTTCTTCCAGAGCCTTTTCCCAATGTTGCTGTAATATTGAGCAGATGGCTGAGCAGCATTTACATTTGCATTTTGCAATACTGCCATATTATTTGCAAAATTTCTTTTCAAAAAAAACCCCGTGATTCTTTCTCTACCTTTTCAGAATGGCTGCAATGAAATTATAAATAGGTTCTTCCAAGGGTCTTGGGGATGTGGTAGAAATTAGGTTCACATATTGCTGCAGCTTTTCAATTTTATGTGGTTCTATTTTTGGCTTTTACACCCACTGTTAGGAGGATGCTGTCTCCTTTTAGGACTTTTCATCCTAAGTACTGAAAGTCCCCATTATCCCTCTGTGATAGGAGGTCACGGTGGTGCTGATGGGAACCGGCAGGCCTGGGCCAGCCCTCTCACATCCACTGTCCGCTGTCCTGGTGGGCACTGGCCAATCTGGAACTGTGTGGAGGATTTGTTGCCTGGCTCCTGAGAGGTGGGCTGTCTGTCCTGCTCGTCACTCAACTCCAGTCCTGGCCCAGGCTGGTCCCAGCAGTCATCTGAGAGTGAATGAACCAGCACCTTCAATTAAAGCGAATCAGCCACTTTCTAGAAACGTGAATTTGTTCACGAGCCAAATATGAGTTCCCTGGACATAATCACTCTCTCTAATCTTTTGACTTTTATTTTACTCGGTGTGTGTTTTCAGAAAGGGCTTTTCCAGCGCTATTCTCTGGATCTCCTTCGCCTCCTTGGTTTTGTGGGTTTTTTGGGGGGGGGGAATTGTTTGTTTGATGTGTGTGTGTGTGTGTGTGTGTTGGGTTATTTTTCTAAAGACTGGCTGTGTGGATATTAAATAGACGCTCTCTGGGTTTTTTTTTTTCCTTGTTGTGGGCACAATGGGATTGGTGCCAACATAAAGGCATTTTCCTGCTGAACAGATTGGAGGCAGGAAGCAGGGGAGGCCGTATTGATCAGAACTGACTCCAGGCCTGTCCTTCGAAAGGCCTGTGATCATGAAAAATAGGTCCACCGAAATCCTTATTAAGAGTCTTTGATTTTTTTAAAATGAAGAATGAGGACTCGCCAAGGTGCAGGCGTGGCAGGAGGGTGGTTGGTGTGGAAGGCCAGGCCAGGCCTCTGTTTCATCTTCATCTGGGTTTGCCCCCAACGGTCGTCGTCCCCAGCCTGTGGCATGGGTTCAGTGTCTTCATGACTTGGGGCTGTGTTAAGCGCAGCTTGGTCTTAGGCCTGCACAGATGCGGGGGAAATTGACATTGAGCGTTCCTCTCTGCCACGGGGAGAGGGGACCTTGGCTCTTGTTATGGTGAAGCGTGGGCGGGTGTCTGCTCTGATGGTGGTGAAGTGGGAGTCGAGAACACCCTTTGATTGCTGCAGCCACGTGTCTAGAGAGCTTTTTCAGTGTCACTGAGTAGGTCTCCACAGCCATTAGAGTTTCCCAGGAGAGGAGCGGCAACTCCATCTCGGCTGAATGAAGACTTTGATTTCTCTAAAGCCAGAATTGCAAAAGGAGCTAGGAAGCGAGCGTCTTTGTGCTCTGCATTGAAGTTTCCCTCCCGTGAGCCTTGGTTTTGCCACTGGCGAGCCCATGAGAAGCGTCCTGCGGTGCTCAGAGTAGGAGATAAAGCGCTATAAAAGGCAAACCCCAGCACAGAGGTAGAAATGAGATTTTTTTTGGTGTGAAAATTTTTCTTCTGCCGACCTTCACAACACACAACATTTTTAAAATAAAACATGTATTCAGGTAAGATTTGAGGAACCAGGAAAAGAAAATGAAAGAGGGTAATCATGACCACTGCAGCAGGATTAGTCAAATCCAGCAAAGCTAGGGTGTGTCATGGACTCCCAGTCCTGGCGACCTCACTTTGGAAAAATCCTGGCTGTCTTGTATGAAGAATTATTTATGATGTGCTTTCTAAGGCAACACAGTCTTTGCCTGTGTTTCAGCCCATTTTGTGTTGTTGTAGCAAAATACCTGACACCTGGTACTTTATAAAGTAAAGAGATTTGTTTGGATCACATAGTTGCTGGAGGGTCCAAAGAATGTGGTGTCAGTGTCCTAGCAAGGGATCTCTTGGCAGAGGGGAAGAAAGGGATATGGCTTCTTACAGAAGAGACCAAGCATGCAAAGTGCTTCACACTCTCAGTCGGTACTGGTAGGACGCTGTTCTCAGTATTCTCTGTAGGGCTTTCTTCTCAAGCACCTTGTGGCCGACATACCGGTATTGCACTGACCCTGAAGACATAGAAGTGTGCCTTGAATCATTGTCTTCATGGAAAATTATTGGAAATGACCAGAATTTTGAATTATAGTCTTCAAACTGGAACAAATCAGACACTTGAGAGGTATGAGTTAATAACTAGCATCCATTTATTCAACTTCCAGCTGAACCTATAATCATTCAGACATTCAACTTCCAGCTGAACCTATAATCATTCAGACCCCTTCTTTAAATGGATGCTTCTAAATGTGAACATGAACTCTCAGGAAGCTAAAGTGACCCCTGCACATTCCCACATTGGTCCCAGCTCCCATGTCTGCACTGACCCAATGTGAGTCTGGGCCCTCTTCCATAGCCGTGAGCATGAGGGTTCCATGTGGCCGGCTCCTTCATCCTCTCCTTCCTGGGACAAGCATCACTCCTTCTGTCCTCTCTCACCTGCTGAACCCAGCACCAGTTTTGCCATGCGCACCAGACTCTCCCAGCCCAGCAGCACGGCAGACAGGAAACACACGGCCATTACTCAGAACAGCGAGGTTCTCACAGCGGGGGCGGGAATCTGCCATGCTACATGTTTGTAGTGGGGAGCAGAATGGGGAGGGGGCTCTGAAACTACGGCCTAGTGATCAGAGGCAGCCTGCTCATCAAATGTGTGGTGGACGCACAGGAGGCCCTGTCCACGCTGCCCCACCCACTGGTAAGTTTTTCCTACAACATTTCATCGGGTATTTGTTTATTATTTTCCCCATCTCCTCTTATTAAAACCTAAACTCCATGAGGGCCTGAAGTTTTATTTTATGCACTCACGAAGCTCTGGCACCTAGAACATACCAGACACATCCTAAGCATACGATAGATATTTGTTGAACAATGGTCCACAGGTATAGCTTGTCAGTTAGCCACTAGTTCATCTAAATTCATACACTTCTGTCGACCCTCTGAGAAATCTCAAGACCTTAACAGTGCCTGGCAGGAATCCAGACACATGATACTTAAGACCAAAGGAAATCTGTAGAGATAACGTTGTCTGATCTTTGTGAACTCCTGTTGCTTTCTACTAATTATTGCTCTTTCTTTTCTAAGTATTAAAACACTAAAAAAAAAAAATGTGATTCTAAAATTCTATGTGTATGATTCCAAAATAGGAGAATTCTTTCTACTTACTGCTCTGTTGTCAAGTAGAAGTGGCTGGTCAATGCTTCGTGCATTCCCTCATTCAATCCTGCCTTTAGTAGGTACAATTATGCTGCCTTCAGAATGAGAATGGTGAGCTGGGTGCAGTGGCACACGCCTGTAATCCCAGTGGCTGGGGAGGCTGAGGCAGGAGGAGTGTGAGTTCAAAGCCAGCCTCAGCAAAAGCAAGGCACTAAGCAACTCAGTGAGACCCTGTCTCTAAATCAAATACAAAATAGGGCTGGGGATGTGTCTTAGTGGCTGAGTGCCCCTGAGTTCAATCCCCAGCACCACCACCACCCCCCCCCAAAAAAAAAGAATGAGAAAGGCGATCGAGGCCTGGAGAAGTTAGGTAGACTCCCCAAGGGGGCACCTGTGACAGACGGAAGAATTAAGTTTGCGAAAGCCCAAGCTGCTGCCTGCTGCCCCAGACATCCTCAGGTGTGATTGTGGGGACCCAGCAGCAAGTTTAGGGGCCTGAAGTTTGGGAATCTTCCTTCGGCTGGAGCATTTGCCTCTTTCTGATCTGGCAATGGCTCCCTAAGATGTTTATATATCAGCAGCCTCCTTCAACACAGTTACTCGTTTGTGTGTGTGTGTGTGTGTGTGTGTGTGTGTGTGTGTGTGCGCATGTGTGCACCATGTCAAGTGGCTAAAAGCACTCCTTTAGTGTTTCCACCCAAGACACCAACTCCCTCCTAATGTGTTCTCTCCTAACTCTGAAGGTGGCTCTTGATGTGAAGGCAGAGGCAAGATACAAACGGAAGCCTGCTTTCTTCTGTCTTCTGTTGACCTGTGCTCTTTCCTACCACACCCTCTACCCAAGCCGTGGCCGGCCTGCCCTTATTCTTAGTCTTGAGACCACCTTGCAGATTTGTCAAGCCTGCTCTTTGGTTGTGATTGACATTAACAGTCTGTCATCCATTCCTTGCCAGCTGCTGTTTCTAGATGCCCTTTATTTTTAGCCTTAAAGAAATCATTTCTAAGAATCATTTACTTCTCCAGTGCTGGACAACAAACCCAGAATCAAACAAGTGCACATCATTCCTGGATACTTACCATGATGGAGAGGAGGGCTGGTAGATAACTAGATGGTGCCTTTCCTCTTTCTGTAAGAATTTAAGCATGATGTTAGGTAGAAAATAACCTCGACAATTTTCATTTACACTTTCTGACTGCTCTTGCTAGTATTTACCGTAAAATGATCATTTTCAGTGGAATTTTTTCTAGCCTCATCTTGGGGGTGTGTTAATGAGAATGGAAGCCTTTTTGGTTTTGGTGAACAAAGTTGACATCTTCTCCTTTGGAAGGGGAAATTCTTGATGCACAAATGTGTCTTGTGATCCATTACATACAAATTATATTCTCTTGGAAGAAGACAAAGAAGCCAAAGATCATGGAACCACAGAATGACATAAGCAAACAGTTTTCTCTCTAACTTTCCCAGTAGTCACCTGCATGATGTGGGCGATATCAAAGAGGGAACGTTGGCATCCTGAGCTCTTAGAATCTAGCCATCATAGTCTCAGCATATTTGAAATGTGAGGTCTGTTTCTTATCAATCTCTCCATTTTGCAGAACATTTTTTTTTGGCCAGGCATGGCCCTGTGATCCCAGCAGCTCGGCTGGCTGAGACAGGAGGACTGTGAGTTCAAACCAGCCTCAGCAACTTAGCAAGACCCTGTTTCTAAATAAAATATTAAAAAGAGCTGGGGATGTGGCTTAGTGGTTAAGCACCCCTGGGTTTGATCCCCAATTCCAAAAACATAAAATAAAAATAAAGATAACTTATTTTTTTCTTCTCTTTTTTGGATGAAGTTTCATGGGGTTGAAGATACCAGTGAGGGATGAAGATTCAAACAGGTTGTCTTCTCCAGGGATCCCACCAAGTGGCATTGAGATAGTGACAGATTGCAATCTTCTATCTTATAGAAAGAATCCAGGGGTCTGGAGAAGTATATCTTTCCTTCCTGAGCTGCCCAGTGAGGTTTGGCTTTGCCTGATGATATTTTTTCTTGAAAACTTAGCGATCACTTCCAGGGGTGTTGTTAGACCATCCCTGATAGAGGACAGGGCAAATGCATGATTAACATCCAAGGTCACCTCCAGGTATCCCAAGTTCCTGAAGCAAACAGATTTGGCCTGCTTTACACTGGAATTCACATACTGTTTTCCCAGGAACTGTATGTTGCAAGGGAGGGGAAGGGAAAAGGTGACATTCATTGCTTCTGCTCCTAATGCCCTGCAAATATTTCCCAAAATTAATGGCAAAACTACACCAGCGGCATCCAGAAGGAAAATGCCATCAAAGTCTCCACATTTGCACATCTGTCAATAATGGCATCATAGATAGATTTTTAAATGTAAGGCATTGAGTACAGAAAATTTCTCACCAGACAATAAAAATATCTCATTTTTTCAGTCTTGTTTGTCAATGGTGTGTTCCCCCTGCCTCTCAGACGGGCTTGCTCCCCTCCGCCCCTACTGATTGCAGCATGTCTTTGTAGCATGTCTCCTCAGAGAGCATTCACAAGAATAGTTGATATTGGGCACACAGAAGAGCTCTGTTCTGGGAGTCAAACAGACCTGAGACCCCCGGGGGGGTCTGACAATCATGGAGGGAGAGACCCATGAAGAACATGATGTGTAAAGGGTTATTTGTGAGTCTGCTCTTTGTGTGTGTTAGCTAAACACTCAAATAAACTTAACAGAATATGCCAAATGGAATACAGGTTGAGTACCCCTAGTCCAAAATCTGAAAGACTTCAGAATTTCAAACATTTTGAGCACTGACGTGGTGCCCCAAGTAGAAAATTCCACACCTTACCTCATATGAGAGTTTGCAATTAAAAAAACACAAAATTATTTAAAATATTGCACCAAGTTGCCTTCAGACGAGGTGTATAAGGTGTCTATGAAACATAAAAGAATGTTGTTTAGGTGTAGGTCCCTGAGATATCTCATCATGTATGTGCAAATATTCCCAAGTTCAAAATTAAAAGGCTTGTGATCTCAAGTATTTTGGATGAGGAACTCCTTCACCTTGTATTGTCAAATATACAGCACCACTATTGCCATTTCCAGTAGCCATTTGCATTCATAACTAAAAGAGAATTGATTATCTGTCTTACTGGAGGGTGCAAATAGAGCAAGCCTAAGTATCTAATGGGTTCATCTCTTTGCCCACATTGGATTACTCTCCCCGCAACTTGCAAGCTGCTATGGTTCCTATTTCATGACTATGAAAGAAAAAAATTGTTTCTGACTGTAAATCATCATAAAATGTGATTTCTCTGTACATTTCTATCTTTTAGGGAGAAACATAAAGATAGATAGATAGATAGATAGATAGATAGATAGATAGAAAGAAAGAATGAATAGGGATAGATTTTGTAGGAATGGCCTTACAGCAAGCTTTCTGCTACTGACAGACAGCATATTGTTTGTTATTAGATTAGGGGGCAGATAAATAGGGGCAGGGAGATGTTCAGAGATTTTTAAAAAGGAAATGGTGCTTTTCCGAAGTCTCACTGCAGTCTGCCCATCCCGAGGGTTGAATGGCTCACTGTTGGGGCCCCTGTGGGAGCCTGCTGGTCCTCCTCTGGCTAGAAGGAATGACGGCAGATGAAAGAACACAGAGGTCTAGAAGTGTTCTTGTCAATGTCAATTACAAGGGGGAAGCACATGTTCCTCATGACTGCTCTGTGGTTTCCATACCCAGCGTTGACAGGGCAGTGCGGAGCATGACCCCGACACCCAGCCCTCGCCGCTGATTAAGACGTGACCCCCTGGAAGAGCACTCGATATCAATTAGAGATCAGGATGTAAAGTCACTGCCTCTGGTTCTCATCTCTTTATGCCATCAATAGGCTTTTGACAAGGTTAGCCCCCTGATAGGCCACTTAGCTTCCTGAAAAGCAGATGCACTTTTAACTACAAGCTCTGATTGAGATCGCTAATATTCATTATAAAAATAAAATCATCATTGAAAGACCTTGTCCTCCTCAGGCTAAGAATCCGATGGAAAATCAATTATTACAGGTCAAGTATCCCTATCCAAAATGGTTGGGACTAGAAGTGTTTTCTAATGTAGATTTTTTTTTTTCCGGACTTTGGAATATTTGCCTACACATAATGAGCTGTGTCGAGTCTAAACATGAAATTCATTTATTTTTATACACACCTTTTACAGATAGCCTGGAGATGATTTTATACACTATTGTAAGTAACTGTGCATTTTGGAACTTGTGCGTTATGACCTGTCACATAAGGTCACTTGAAATGGAATTTTCCACTAGTGACTTTATATTGATAATCAAAAGTTGGAGATTTTTGGAGTATTTCAGATTTCAGATTTTGGGATTAGAAATGTTTAATCTGCAATTTTTAATATAGTAAAATCATATCGGAAGCAGAGGAATGAGAAAAAACTGTTTTAACGGATGTAAGGTGTTTTAATTTGGAAGGAAGGAAATATTTTGCCACTAGACGACATGATCCTTATTTACAATATGGTAAATGCACTAAATGCCACTGAATTGTTAACTTTTCCTAAAGTTAATGTAGTTTATACTCTTTTCCTCTCTGTACTACAAAGAGGCTTGTACTAGAAGGTATTTGCAAAGTCTAGCCCAGCCCCCCGCCCCCGGGGTATTATTTTGTACCTTTTTGTGGAATTCCTGAGTTTTTCTTATACATACATCTCAAACATTTCTTGGTATCTTCATTTATCTTTCTTAATGCTGCAAGGACTTTTAAATGGATCATTCCTACGGTTACATAGAAGAGCTATTAAACTTTACTTCATTTATGACCCTTGCTTTATTAGCCTCCCTTTTTAATAAGAGGAACAGTGAAGTCTTGGATTTTTCTAGGTATATGACCAAAAATCAGTAAGTTGAGATGATCAATTTTGCTCTTTTCCCTAGTTTTGCAATACTTTAAAAGGGCTCTAATATTTAATACTAAACTCTCTTTGCATTCCTGGGAGAAGTCCCACCAATTCTTATAATATTGCATTGTATTTGTTAATAGTCTATTGAGGATTTATTGTCATAAGGGATATTGATCTATTCTCTTTTGTTATATTTTTATGCTATTTTAATAAAATAAATTGCATCGGTTTTCTACTCTGAGGTAGAAAGTAGATGAGACTAGTTCTTTCTGAAATATTTGAAATTCTTCATCCTAAAACAATCTAGCTTGAGGCTCATTGTGAAAGTATTTTTTATTTCATTTTATTTGCATTCTCAGGTTTATAGGTATAATTCTTTTCTTTATATAATGTCAGTCTTTTTCCAAAAACTGCCAATTTCATCAAGACTTTTTATTAACATTTTGTTCTACTTTAACATTGATATCAATATTCTAATACCTTCCTGTGTTATTTCATCTACTTAAATTGCATTTGTTTGAACTTTTTTTTCATCAAATAGCTTTATACATGACCTTTCTAATGCTATTGGTAACATGTTTTATTTTTGCTATTGTCTTTAAGAAACTCTATTTGGGCTCTGTAGATTCTACTGACTTTATAGTCTAAAAATATTCCATATATTCCACTATTTTGCATTTTGTTCTTTAGCCTTCCATTGTATTTCTCTGTTAATTTTAAATTGTTAATTCATTGATTAGCTCATAAATTTTCTTTGAAAAAAAAAGAATGAAAGACTTTAGTGTGTAAATTTTTCCTCTAAGAAAATCTTTAGAGCATCTCTTTATTTTGTTGTGTTTTAACATTATTTTCTATAACAAAGTTCTTTATAGTTTTTGTTTTATTTTTAAAATCTGGAAGATTATTATGTCTCCACTGCATTTAATTTATAGCTTCATTGTTGGGATAAATGTGTGGGTAAAGAGTCCAGACCATAAAACAACTACCTTGGGAACACTTAGGCTTTTTCTGAAGCCGAACTCTAAGTGACATGATCGCCTCAGTCTGCCACTTCAGCAACTGTCTCAGGTGCCCTTGAGAGCTTGCGGCTTTCTCTTAGCATTCTAAGGTCATTATATCAACTGTGCCTTATTTAATTTTTTGCTTCAATTCTCTACTCCCATATATATTTTTTCCCTTTGTCCATTAACAAAAAATGGAAGTGGATTGAAGATTTGTAACTGTAATAATCCTATTTCTTTTCCTTTCCCTAGAATATTTATCCTGATGCTCTATTAATGCCCTATTTTTTTTCATTCCACGTTGTGCAGATTTTTTTTTTTTTATATGACCTGTCCTTGAGTTGACACTAGTATGTCCTCTGCCTCCTGTCATCTTGTTGGCATTTTATGATACGCCTATATGCATCCTTTCTGTTTTGATGGTTGATTTTGCTTGTTTTGTTCTCAGAGTGCATAAACGTCCAGATGATGGTGGCGACAGTAGGCTCACAGAGGCAGAGCCAGCTGTGCATGGGTGGCTGGGTAGATGACACCGTGAGGGGGCTGGTTGGACATGGAGCTGGACTTGCAGCTGGGGGTTGAGGGCACAGTGCAGACCTTGGCAGGGAAGTGTCAGTTTAGGTGTGGACAAGCTGAATGTAGGAGACACGGGCTGTGGGCCTTGTCATTCCCAGGTGACCTTGTCCTCGAGGATGAGGCTGAGCACCCAGTCACAGGGATAGGACTTCCCATGGAATCAGGACTGTCCCTGAACTGGAACGTAGATCCCCGTGCACTACTTCCATAGCATTGATGGCACCTGGGATTGCTTTGTATCTCAGATTTTCTGTCAATCAACAACAGTATGATTTAAAAAAAAAAAAAGCACATTTAGGTAAGTGCCTTTTTTTTTTGTAAATGCTCAGGGGTCTTTGGAGTGCTTGCAGACAAATGCACATGTTGAGACTTCATATTATTTTGAGATGAAAAGTTCCACCCAAAATGTGTCTGATGAAGAGTTAAACTATTTTCAAACCTGGAATGTGTGCAGCTCATCTCCTGTGCGGTGAAATGCCATTTCTCACTGGTTTGATCGGGCCTTTTCTCCTTAAGCCTTGCTCTGCCAGGGCTCTGTGCTTGGCATGGTAATTAGGGACTTCTGCTGTCTGCGTTGGGTGGCTCCTGGCTGCTTCGTGAGCTCCACTTTCCTTCAGCTTCGTTCCTTCCATTTCCCTGGCAGAGTGTGTGCTGTGTGTATTTGAACAGTAGGATGAGGGGCAAAGCACGTGACAGGCAAGGCTGCAGGAAGGGGGAATGAGCCGGGGATGCTAGCTTTTAATTGAAGTTTAGTTAGAGGTTCAATGAGGTGAGACTGTTATGACAGATTTCAAAACGTAATGATAGGAAAATGAGGTGGGTTCATCAGAGTCGGAGTAAATACACGCAACTGCTCAGCAACTCAGCATGAAACAACAGCTACAAACCCTGAAACAAAAAAGAAAAAAAAAAAACAGAGTAATTAAAATTTATATTGTGCAGTCCTCTTCTCAGTGGGTACCTTTCCAAGGGAAGCAATAATTTTATCGTGGAAAAATATAAACACAAACTTGGAGATGTAAATTGCGTGCGTGTCTTAATCTTGTTCCTAAGCATGCAGAGTTTTCAGAATGTAAATATAATCAGAGCCTGCGACTGTAGCTGAAACTGGGTCTGAGAAGGACCTCAAGAGAACAGGGGGCCCTTGGGTCGCCTTCCCCAGCCTTAACCTACTACCCTCTGTGCACTTGGAAATGCTGAGGTGGGATTCCATGGGACAGCAGTTAGGACCCTTTCCCTCCCATCTCCCCTCCCTTAGATCTACCGAGCGATATTGGAGGTGGGTGGTTGAGGGACAGTGGTTAAGAATCGGACAGTTGGCAGCGTGGGACAGAGAAGGAAATTTACCCAAATGCTATGTGAATTTTTTTCATTTCCCCACTTGAAGCGTAAAAATGGCCTCAGCTTGAATCCATCCTCAGAACTGAGCTTTAGGAGACAGCATGACATAGGAGAAAATTCATCGAACCCGTGCTGAAAAAAATGTGCGTGGATTCTGACCTGACTGTCCCTTGTTGCCAGAATGACTTTGGACAAAGCCCTGCGCTAATGTGAGCCAGCGTCCCCCTCTGCCAAAGTCACTGAGTCAGCCTGAGAGGAGCGCCAAGGGGCCTTTCGGTTCAGGCTTTCTGCAGTACGGGGTCCCCTGGATCCACTCCCGCACAAATGGAGCCCTGGAAATCCAAAGCAATGTGGTACCTTCTCGAGTCCTCAGTGCAGTGGTCCAGAGAAGACCCAAGGTGCCCGTTGCCAAAGGCTCTCCAGGCTGTGGTTTAAGGCCAGGACTTTCTGGAAGCAGCAAGAGGCCTTCCTAGCAGGGAATACCCAGGCCATCGAGGCTCAGGACTGGAGCTGCCATCCAGGTGACCCAGTGTCACACCTACAGACACGGTCACCTGTGACAACAGAAGGATCTAACAGTGCATCATCTGCCCCATATTCCTTTCTCTGTGCATTCCTTTATCAGAGCAGGGGGTGGAACTTCATAGGTTATAAGGAGAGAGGGTCTCTAAAACAACCTGTCATCTCTATAAACCACAAGGAATAAAATGAAAGGGTCCCCTTCAGGCAGAAGCTTAAGGGAATCAAACCCCAAGTTTAATTGGAAGAGTCTTTTTAGCATGTTATTTTTTCTGGGTGATTCTATCAGGAGAGTGTGAGATCCGAGTTTTCCATAATTGCTCTAAGGTAGAAAATAAAAAGTATATTGAGAGTTTAGCATTTGCCCCGTCAGCATGTCGCACAACAGGAACGACGGGGGACGTGGAGGGAGAGTAAGAAAAGTGGGGTGGGTTCACTGGTAGGTTGAGACCACTTTTTCTCACCACCAAATGTCCAGAGAGGTCATTCCAAAAGGCACACCTTTGTGGTGGTTGCCTGCAGCTTCCTTCTGATAGATAAGCTCAGACATACTAAGGGAGAGGATGTGTCTGAAGCCCAGTCTTTGGGATTGGGAAACACTCTGGAGGACTATCCCATGGTCGGTCCAAGCTGTGGCCTCAGCCAAGTCATGTAGGTTTTCTAGTCCTCAGTTGGGAGACTTGGACAAAGTGCTGATTCTTGGTAGGAGGAGGTTTCCGTGACATGTGGGACCTTCCGGCGTGCTGGCCCCTTCGTGGGGTGAAGGGTAGACTATTCCAAAGGGAATGATCTTCCCCTAGGAAAAAGCATGGAGTGGCATGCACAGGGGCAGGAGGAGCATGAAGGTGTGTTCCGCCATCTTTGAAACGCCTAGAGCTGATCCTGATAGGCCTCACTTTCCTCCGAGCTGCAGGGAATAAATTAATTTGCTTTTTCGTCAGTCATCTGATAACTCTCACTTCCTCCTCCATGCCGTGTGAAGCACGGGTGCAGGACCAGGTGGAGGCCCTGAATCTGTGAGGGGTGCATTCCCGAGGGTGGGGACGGTGTTGGAGAATCAGTAACTGGATTGGGGTTGGAGGAAGACCATCATGAGGAAGTGAGTGCTGCTGAGAGAGGACCCCAGGGTCAGGGCCAGCTGCTCTGAGGAAACCACCGCAGAGCTGGAACTATCTAGAAAACCAGGGGAGGTGCAAGTGGCATTCCTGGAAGAGAGAGAACTGGGAGGAGGAAGGGACAGGGGACTTGGAGAAGAGATCACTGAATGGCCCATTCTAGGAGGTCACGCTGAGTGGCGACCACAGCTTTAATTACAAGATGAGAGAACGACCTCAGATGGGCACAGACGCTCCCCAACTTCGCGTCCCCACAAAACCTCGTCCTGCACTCTGAGATATGGAACCACCAATGGCCAAACAGTGTCTGCCAGTTAAAATGCTCTCCAGGGTCAACTGTGACCTGAAGCCACCACAACGCAGAGCCCCTTGGCATCACCAGGGCCCGAGCAGTGTGGTGACAGCAGAACAGGTGGCTCCGGGGTATGACACCAGCAGGCTGTGCTGAGGTTCAGAGGGGGCGTCTTTGGGGGGTCTTTTGGTTTGGAGCCAACTCTAGGATTTGAGGTCTATGGAACTTGTAAATTTCTACTTAATCTGTCACAGCCACTGTCCCCCTCTGGCCCTTGGCACACATTTGGTAGGTAAACTGGATCCACTTACACAGCAATGGCCTAGGGATTCCATATTTTGGTGGAGCCCAAGGTGGACAGGGCTCAGACCTGTGGGTCGTGCTCTGTGCTCCCAGGAGCACACTTGACTCACTTCCAGTCAGTGTGGCTGGAGGGCCCAGGGCTGAGCCTCTCCAGTCACGTCCAGGCTGGGGAGGGGGCACGGCACAGCCAAAACGGAAGCCCGCCCTGGAGGAAAGACGCCTGTCAGCAGGGCCCAGCTCGGCATCCCTGGGTCCACAGTTCTGTTTTTCCTCACTGATGTGGAAGCTTGCAAGCTCTCTGCTCTTGGGGGCCAAAACTATTCTATGAGGCTTAATTTTTTTTGTTTTCCCCTTTGCTTTCAGGAGAGTCGATCTGGAGAAAGCAACAGCTGTGTCGAAGAAATCATCCGGGTAAGAGTCTCCTTTTAAAAGTCTTATCCATGTGTTTGGACGTCAGGCAGAAAGGAGGCGTGCGGCCAGGGTTTATATGTTGCTTGACGTCTGCGTTTTCTGGAGGTGATGACATAAGTTTGCCTAAGACGTTGAACAAGCACACCTCTCTTAGAAACCTAGGAGCTCACCTAGGAGCCGTCGCACCGGCTGAGATGACACTGTTGTAAAGCCATCGGCCAAAAGACAAAAGAAGAGTCTGTAGATGAAAAATACGGCGATACCCACATTTGGATGCACCCATTTATCACCCGACTCTTTGAGAGCATCTTTGAATAATCTGTACTTTTCGAGTCAGGCAGGAGTTGCCTTGTTATTTTTCTTCTAAACTTAATTAGAATCAGAAGCACCTGACAACGAGGTAATGCTGAGCCTGAAAATGTATTTCTGTGTTGTTCTGCATGTTATTAGCTTCCCTGTCACTCCGAGCCTGTCCTTTTCACCACCGCGGTCCCCGAGTTTCCTGCATGAGTCTGTCTCGCAGGCAGATTGGCGGGTGGGGGTGTGGGCCCTTGTGCCGTGTCCGTGTTTGCCTGAGTACCCCAGCCCACAATCAGGAAGTGACCGTCCTCTTTACTCCTATTTTTTCACGGGAGTCACCTAATAATTTACAGTTCTCAGAAAACTGATATTATACTGGGCAAAACCCCAAGACAAATTAGACCAGATGGAGTAGCCATTCCCTGTAAAGGGGGGTGGGGACCAACTTTATTTTATTATATTCCTAACTTTTCAACACCCCACACACTCTTCCTTGAATTGCCAGTGCATTACAGTGATACCGTGTCATGGTTGGACTTAAGAAAAATAAAAAAGAAGGATTTTTCCCCCTTGAATAAATCTTTTAATTTGCAAGTTGACCAAGAGACTTAATTGAAAATTTGATTTGTTTAATTCATAATCATTTCTTTTTTTTTTTTTTTTGGAAAATAATGTAGAAAACGATTGTCAAAGCAGGCAGCTTCCCTTGGGGCCTTGAAGTAGATGTTCTCTCTCTTCTGTTCTGTTTCGGGTTAAGTGTTAGTGTACAGCCCTGGTAGACGTTTCCCTATTTTTCTCCTTCAACCTGCTTCCTTGCTCAGAGTCTAAATCTCCCTTTTGAAGCCGTACCCTTTCCAGGGGCCTTGGTGTCTAAATCTGCAAGATGATAGTACCAGCACACACGGGTCCCCTCTTCCGTTCTCTAGACCTTGTGTCACCTCTGGGCCTTTCTGAGGATATGGGAGAAACTTGTCCTTTGGCCCTTCTCTTCTCTTCTCTAAGCAGGGCCTCGGGTTTGCCTAGAGACGTGAGTGATACGCACACTGAAGAGAGAGAGTCTAGGTAAAGTAAAATTCTATTAAAATAAAGCAGATGGCCACGGTCAGGACCGTGAAGCTTTCTCGATTTTTCCTGAAGAGGGCTGATGAGAGCCTCCTTCCTCCCCAAGCTCCTGCCATCCCATGACACTGACTCCCCCCACACTGGTGGCACCCCCGCCTCAGCCATCCCCTGGCTGGTCTTGAGGCAGAGAACTTGGGCTCGCGGGAAGTGGATTCGTGTCCGTAGGGGAAATGGAGGGGTCTGTGGGGGGGTGGGGAGGGAATGTGCTAGAAGTCAGCAGGCTGTCTGAGCTCTGCTCTTCCCAGAACCTGCAAGGACCACTCCAGCACGGCAGGGAGCAGAGACTTGAGGGAACAGGTGACGTGGCCCGAGCAGCAGTAAGGAGTGCGCCCTTACTCTCTCCCTCTGACAGCAGGGCTCCTTAGCATGGGGAGCTCCTGGGGAGCCAGCCAGTGTTCCTGGTTGCCCTGGAAGGTCTCTCTGCCTCTCGTCTGCCTCCCCCATATCAGTCACCCTCCAAGGTCATCTTCCCCTCTCCCCCTAAGGGCTCATCGCACAGGGCTCCTCAGTGAGGACCTGTCACATTTATGGTGAGTCTGTCCCATGCCAGCCTTCCTCCCAGACGGTGACCTTAAAGCCTGGAATTGAGAACTCCCAATTTTGCTGAATGAATGAATAAATCAATAAGAGGGTGAGCGGCGCGATTCTCTAACGGAAAATGATAAACGTCATCGAGGTGGCTTGCGGGTTTCGTGTGCTGTCAGTCATGGATGTGATCTTTTTAGTGCCAAGTTTGCATGGATGGTCTTGGTAGAGGCCAAGTGTCCTTATCACTTCTTCTGCCCTTGTGGCCAGCCAGGCACACCTAATGTGGTCAAGGTCACCGGGAGGACTTGCTATCTGTAGCCACCCTGTTGGAGCGATGGTGCTGTCTTGTTGTGGAAGAAGAGGCGGGTCATGGAAAATGCCTTGAAATGATGACAAGGAGCTCTGCCTCTTCACATGGGGGGCGTCCAGGGCAGCCACAGTGGGCCAAATGGACATGCACCCTCGCCCTCTTGGACAGTCTTTGGGGAGAGGTCGCACTTGCTTTTTAAAGATTCCTCCTTTAATGAATCTGTAACTTTAACTGTGACCTTCTTTGAGGGGACAGAGGACTTCCCTGAGGAGGTGGCATTTGAACTGGTGCTTGAGGACAGACAGGAAGTCGGTGAGAAGGGTGAGGACTCCAGGTGGGGAAATGGCAGGACTTACAGGACAGGGAAGGCCAGAGTGACTGCTCAGAAGGAGGGTGAAGTCCAGCGCGAGAGGTGGGAGCCCGAGGGCGCTGGCCTCCTCGGTCATGTTCAGGATCCTGTAAGAGAGGGAGCGGCGGAGCATTCGTGCAGAGTGACGTGACGACGCTGGCAATTTAAGTGCCATGGAGAATGGAGGGAGGGGTGAAGAGAAGAAGCAAAGCTCTTGCGGACTCCAGAGGACATGCACCCGCAGACAGGGGGAGCGTGTTGGGGGGACGAGAGGAAACCATGAATTCATTTTTGGACATGCTGATTGGAGGTGCCTTGGAGAACCCAAGTGAGCTTGGAGAGCAGAGCTGCATGTGCAGGAACTCCGCAGAATTCTGAGATGCAGGCCAACATTTTGCATATTAATCAGCAGTTAATTAAGTTGATTAGCATATCATTGGCAATTAGCCCATAGAAATGGCAACATTTTCCTGGAGAGAGACAAGAGACCAAGAAATCGTGAGAGCTTAAATTCTCATGTTTAAAGGCCAAGCACAGGAGGATCCTCCCGGTCAACAGAAGTGGGAGGCAGTGATCCAAGGTGCTCCCCAGAGAAAAGGCCAGTAGCTTTCATTCAGCCCCCCTTGTCAACAGCAGTGTGTCCCCCGGTGTTGAAGAGCATTCACCGAGCGCTCATTATGTAGGCAGCCCAAGGTCCTCTCTTGACCATCACAGCTGCTCCACCAGGTAGGCACCTTTGACATCCCCATTTTACAGGTGAACAAACTGAGGTGAGATGTTCAACTCAGGTCACCCAAAGTCACAGGGCTTGTCAGTGGTAGAGCTGAGACCCTAATGATGTCTGGCACCAGTTCTCTCTCCCCCTCGCTCTCTTTCTCTCTCTCATCTCTCTGGGTGGTCTCACTCCATGCAGAAGTCTCCCTGGCTCATTAATGAAATCACCCAGGCATTTTGCCCTGAAAGGGAGGTTTCCCGTTTCCAAATGTTCATGATGCAGAAGTGCTACGTCATGTCTTGGTGCACTTAATCTCGCACAGGTTTTACAGCCTCATCTTGACTTCTTCCTCTCCCCTCTCTTATTTGTGCTGAGGTGACTGTTTTCAAGTCATTTTAATAATACATTGTGTGTAAAGTATAATTATACTTACTCAGAAAATCTGGATCCTGGGACCTAATCAATCTGTGTGCAAGGGCAAGATTCTCTTAACGGAATGAACCGAATTCTGTGCAGATGAGCAACAAGGGCTGGCGGCCCTCGTGGATGGCGTATGTTTGTAACAGACAGATTTCCAAGTTATGCCATATTTCATCCTCAAAGGCTCCAGCGCTGTAATACTTTGGTGCTTTTCAGAGCTTTACCCATTAGCATATAAAGGCATTAACATTTATTCAGCCAATAAAATAAGTTTACAACTTAATGGGAGGAGTGCAGGGCTGGAATCTAGGATGTGCCTGTAGGACACTCGTGGCTTGTGGAAGGCGCTCCTGACCACCCGGTGCGCCTTTGTTCCAAGAGGCCGGCATTGGAGCTTAAGAAGTGAACTTGGAGACATGTTCACTGCGACATGGGAGCAGATGACCTTCTGGGCTTTCATCTTTGGTCACTAATTTAATTCTACTGCACTGTGAAATTTTCATAGAGGATATTTCCACAGAGTTCCTTCTCTGTTTCCAAGAAGGGAGTGAGGAGTTCTGGAGATTCCAGATGTGACATTGAACAGACTTCAGGAGAATAAAGGGAACTCATTTTTGCCTTGGTTTTCCAGAAACTAAGGAGCCTCCCGAGTATGATTTCCAGCTGTGGTCTGGAGCTCTGTGGGTTGGGAGCACTGTCTTGTGTAACTCCCATCATTACGGCCCATCCCGTGTCCTGACTCCGGATGGTGGGACAAGTGAAGCCTTGTGCTCCAATGTCTACTTGCTCCTTAACTCAGATGGAAACATATTAGCCCCTCTCTGCCTGCTGGAGAAGAGGAAACAAAGAGATGACTTGTTTTCAGTGACCTACTTGGGTCATTTGCAGAGTTGGCTGGGGTCAAATCTCCCCTGCTGCAGACCAGACAGCCTCTTCCCCCAGCTCCTACTGTTTCCTCTAGAAATAATTGCATTTGTTGTTTGCAACAGTAAAGATTTCATTAGTGACTAAATGAAGCCCACCAATGGCAAAATCAATCCAGGTATACATGTGGAGGGGCCCCATTCCTATATCCCATTACTTATTGTTGTAAAAGAAAATCAAAACCAAAGAAACCTGAGGCTAGAGAAGTACCACCAAGCAAAACCTGCAGTAAGCCTTTTCCAAGATAAAGGAGTGCACTTGGTCATGTTTCTTTTGTTTCCTTTTTGCACGTGGCTATCTGAATGGTTAGGAACACAAGTGACACACTTTTGTACGTTTTTTACATCTGTAGATGAGTTCGTAATAGGTGCCATTGTATTGGACTTTTCCACTGAAACCAAAAACCCTCACTGAATGGCTGCACTCATCTCCAGGGGTATCCAGCAGTGTGCTCCTGTTAGCAGAGCCACTTGGCTGCACTCTGCAGACTTTGCAGTGACTCTGGAGGAGTTCTGTTTCTAACAAAGGTAGAGCAAGAAACCTCTCTAGTTCAGAATCTATTTTGAGCCCGGAAGTTTGGGGGTGATGTCCATGGGAACAACCCCAGGGGTCTGGAAGCTCCTGTTGGGAAAGAATAGCTTTGCCTTTTGGTATTTTCCTGCCTCGTCCTGATACACACTGTTGGAAATCACACAGCCATATTCAGAACCATGTGTGTAGAAGACCCAGGGAATGTCAGCAGTGTGGGTGTGTAAAAGGCTGTGAGGTTATTGTTTCTGCCCTAACAGTTCAGGGTAGATTCTGCACCTGGTGGGTGTTCATCTGCATTTTACTGTGAGGTTTTCACAGCTTCTCGTGAGATCCTTAAAGACCCTTAGCACCACACCAGAGGACCAAAGCATTAGAAAAACTCAATTTTTGTAGGTTTTCTGTAGTTCTGATCTTGCCAGGTACACCAAGAGAACTAAAGAAGGAAGGGCAAGAAGTATCTCAAAAAGAAGTGGAAGAGTTCAGGGCTCTGGAGACCCGCGGCACACAGAAGAGCTCAGCAGTTGGGGTGAGGGGGCGCAGGGAGGATGGAGGCAGGTAGAGATGGGCTCCTTTTGGTGGCAGCACTCACGTGACAGTGGTTTGCAGAGTTCACTGCCAGCAGCCCAAACCAAGAGGGTAGAAGGCAGGGTTAGAGCTGACAGTTGCCTCTCTGGCCCGCTCTGTGTGTGGTCCTAGGACCAAACATCCCCATCTGTAAGTTCCATTCAAGTTCTCCTAGTGTCCTCCTTGTTTTTGCTCCTTTATGTTTGGGTGAGAATTTTCAGAAAAGTAAGAGCTAAAATGTGAATCATGTAGAACAAAAAGTGTGCCCATGGACCGGGTGCAGTAGCACACGCCTGTAATCCCAGCAACTCAGGAGGCTGAGGCAGAAGGATCACAAGTTCAAGGCCAGCAACACAGCAAAATCTTGTCTCAAAATTTAAAAAAAAAAAAAAAAGATATAGCTCATTACCACCAAAAATGTGCAAATTCCTATCTTTGTGAATGAAGTTTGCCATTACATTACTGTAACTCTACAGAGTTACAGATATCAGTACATATGAAATCACAGTAATGCATACATTCCCCAAATGCATCACTCATTTTATTTTATTTTATTTTATTAACACATAAAAATCATACTTGTTTCTGGGGAACTGAGTTCTGGTGTTCTAGTGTACAGTCGGGTAACTATAGATAATGAGAACATATTTTTACAAAGTCAGAAAAAATAATTTGTAATGTTTTTATTGCAAAGAAATGATAGATATCTGAGGAGATAGACATGCTTACTCTGATAGTCTGATTTGAATATCACACATACACGTAACTTCTTTTTTAACTACAGATTGCATGCAGGGCCTAGCGCATGCTGACACGTGCTCTACCACTGTGCTGCACCCCCAGCCCTCCGTAACTTATTTTTAATCTGGTTTCACTTGAGTGTCCTTCTCCAACAGTCCAACTGTGCATTGCTGATACACAGTACTGGGCCAAGCAACTTGCTTTATGACTTCATTTAAAAGAACCAATGCAATTGATTTTTCCTTTCCTATTTCTGTATTTAATATAACCTTATATATGCATCAGACTTTGAAAACCTTACTAGAGGTCAAAACTGAGAATTATTTACAAAATTTTACATTTTAAGACCTTTCAAAGAATGTTTAGAGTTCTAATTAAGAAGTATCTAGACATTAAAATAAATTAAAATCTACTAAGGCAATGTTAGCCCTTAAAATAGGAGGACAGGTTAGGACTCTACTAGTTTGGAAAATTCTGGGGAGTAGGCGCGTGCGTGTGTAAACCGAGGCAGGAAATTCCCAGCCGGAAGGTCCCTGTCACCTACTTCACCTCTCCCCGACAGACATTGTTGGGTTTTCACTCGGACCTGAAAGTTCCATCAGGTCTTTGCAGATAACTCCTCAAGTACAAGTCACTGAAGACCTCTTGCCACCGTTACTGCCCCTGAATTCTCTGCAGACCTGTGCCTGGCACAGTCACACCAGGTGAGCCCCTGCTCTGAGGCAGGGGTGTCTCTGCAGGCTGCAGGTGCCTCAGTTCTCCGTCCCTCATCCACCCCCTGGGTCTCTCTGGGACCACTGGATGGAGCAGCAAGACCTGCCCTCCAGCTGCTGGCCCTGAGACCTCTGGTTTATTCTGGATCCCACTTCCAGATCCGGATTGGAGCATCCAGACTGTGTGGTCTCCCCTCAGGGCTGTCTCACCCTCTGCCCGAGGTCACCCTGGAGGTGGTGCTAGCGGGTGGGGTTGCTGGCTGGGTCTCTGTCTTCTTGCTGTGGCCTCCTCATCCATCCCCTGAGGAATTCCTCCGCCCAGTACTGGGGATGGAACCCAGGGCCCTGCGCATGCCCGGCAAGCTGTCCACCGCCAAACTGCACCCCCAGCCCCCACAGACTTCTAGAGGCCTTTTCCTAATCACCCCCAGTGAGATCCTAGCACCACAGAAGATGCCGTGTGTGTGTGTGTGTGTGTGTGTGTGTGTGTGTGTGTGTGTGTGTGTGTGTCACGTTTCTGTGCCTTATAGAGTAAGACCCTGTGATCCCAGAGAACCCACTTTGTACGCCGGGCTGGGTAAGAGCGCCCTCCCTTCAGCACACCTGGGACGCAGGCGTTTCTCACCTGCAGGTGCTTCACCTTGCCTGTCCCTGGTGGGCAGATGGTCCCCAGTGGGCGTCCCACGTCTGACTGGCTGCAGCCAGCCAGGGTGCCAGGCACTGTTCTGGGCACCGGGGGCATGGCTGTGGGGCAGACAGGCACAGACCCACCTTTCTGGAGCTCCTGCCACCTGTCTGCCCCCACCCAGACACTTCCCTGCATCCCATGGTGCTGTAGTCTGGCTGGGCCCAATTCAGGAGCCACTGATCAAGCACAAAGGAACTTTATTTTTAGAACACACCCTATCACAGAAGCTATTCAGGAATTCCCTCAGAGCCCAACTGCCACCACCGGCTTCTCACAAGCCTCTCAACCCCCCCCCCCAAACTCCCCCTGCTCTTGAGGCCGATTGGCTGGGTCGTGTGGGTGGAGCCAAAAGAGTCCCCCAATGAGCAGCTCCTGGTCTCAAAGGGCTGGGAAACAGCCCAATGAGCATCACTGCAGAGGAGCCAATCAGCTGGCAGCTGGAAGTTTGCTGGGGCTGCTGTGAGCCAATCAGCTGGCAGCTGGAAGTTTGCTGGGGCTCTCATCAGCTCCGTCCCTCCTTCCTTGTCTGCCCTCCTGCTCCTTGAGGCTGACCCCTCTGTCCAAGCTGCAGCCCATTCAGGAGCTCAGAGGCTGCGCCCCTCTCTCTTCCCTCTCTTCCAACTGCTGTCTTTCTGTGGGCTTCTTGTCCTCGGGGTCTACAAGGACAGATGATTCTCAAAAATAGGGAAAGAAGGAATGTAAGGTTTCTCGAGCAAGACGTTCTGCGCGGCTCTTTTCTCCTCCTTGGTCCATGTTCTCGGCTCATCTCTGGGTCTCCTCTTCATTTTCCCCTCAGCCCCTGCTGCCTGATGTCTCCCCAGCCTGAAGCACTCCCCAGCTGGTCTCTTGCTGGGCCTTGGAGGCTGCTGACCACAGGATTGGAGTTACAATGCTCATGCCCTTGACATCCCCCCGCCCTGCACCCCCAGGAGCCATTCCACTTTGTGGAGATTTCTGCTTTGGGTCCTCTGTGGGTCTCTCCTCCTGCATCTAACCTCGAAGCCAGTGTTCCTGGGTTCGCCCCTGGCCCCTCTGCTCGAGTGCTACAATTCCTCCTCCAGCTTCTGCTAACAACACCCTCTGGTCAGTGGGTCTTGACTGTTGGCCTCAACCCCAGTCTGTGTCCTGAGTTTCACGCTCACCTCTCCTGCTGCCTCCCGGTGCTTGCCTTTGACCATGGCCGACCCCCCCCCACCTTATCACCACGTCCACCAGCCTTTCCTCCATCATGAATAGGCAACCCTCTTGTCTACCCAAGCCCCCCCGCTCTTCTTCTCCCTCACACCCAGCACAAGCTGCTCCTCCCCGAGCTCAGCAGCTCCAGATCCCTCAAATGGGTCCCTTCTCTCCACCTTCAGGTCCCCACCTGGTTCAGCCACCATCTTTTCCTGCCTCTGTTCCTCCGAGAGCTGCCCTCTAGCCTCCTGCCTCCTGCCTGCCTCCAGCCAGTCTCCACCATACAAGCAGAAGTAGTTTTCCAAAGCTCATGTTGGCTTCACATATTTTAGTTGCCCCCACCCGTCAGCTCCCTGCCCCCGCCACCCGGGGCTCAGGGCAGTCAATTCCTGGATGCGGTTTGCAGGGCCGTGCATGCTGCAGCCCCAGGAGTCACTCCAGCTCCTCTTTCTCCAGGCTCTGCTTTGCTCTCGGCTTCATCTTCTGCAAGAGCATTCTAGTGTCCTCCCAAACCAGGCCCTAATTCATGCTCTGCCGACCCCAATCACAGATTCAGCTGATTGAGTCCTGCCTATCTACCAAGCTTCACTTGAGATGTCCTCCCCCCAGGAAGCCTCCCTGATACCCCAGATCTGAGTTAGATGCTCCTACTCTGTGTTCCCAGGTGCCCTTTATTCTTATTACAACCCTTACTCACAATGGCCTGTCTTATTTCCCAGGGATCCATCAAATCCCAGGGGCTGGCACCATGACCAGCATGTAATGGGTGCTTATAAAACATAGAATAAGACAGGCATGGTGGCACACGCTTATAATCCCAGCAGCTCAGGAGGCTGAGACAGGAGGATCTCGAGTTCAAAGCCAGCCTCAGCAAAAGCAAGGCACTAAGCAACTTGGTGAGACTCTGTCTCTAAATAAAATGCAAAATAGGTCTGGGGATGTGGCTCAGTGGTCAAGTGCCCCTGAGTTCAACCCCCTGTACCTCTCCTGCACCCAACCCACCCCCCACAAAAAAATACTGAACAAGTGCATGAAGAAGAATGAGCCAACTTGGGCCTTTTGCTCAAAATCTCTCCCCGCTCTCCCACTCTGTTGTCCTCCAGTCCTACAACAAACACGTTGGAGGTTCTGTTCCTCCAAAACCTTTGCTCCCCAAGGACTTCCAAGACTGTGGAGTTTTCTGGAACCACTGGAACATCCTGTACAATGAGTGCAAATGCAAACAGGTGAAAACTCACTTGCTCGATCCCAGTGCTCAGACATGGAAGGGAACCCAGCAGGTCCTACAGCGGACCCCTCAGGAGAACTTGGGCTCTTTGTATCAGTCCCTGGGATCTTGATTATCTTTTGTGAGACTTGAGTTTCACATTTTGATAGGTAATGAACTTGAGGAGTCAAAGATATCAAGATAATAAGTTTGCAGGCCTAATTTGGTTAATTGCCACGTTGCTGATGGTAGAGGCCAGGCCTAGAAGTCAAAGCTATTTCCTCTGCTAATCTGCTCTGGGTAAAGCAGTTTGGGAACAATTAAAACACATCTATCCAAAGTGATCAACTCAAGACACACATTTTTAAATTGTATTTATTATGAAAACCCCCACAGTGTTCTCTGTTATTTTTCAAATTAAGGGTTGTGAAATTACACTGATGTGCTGCAAATTACTATTGTATACACACAGATCTTAGAAAAATAATCTCTAAGATAGAAAATGATAGTTTGAGCATGGAAGAGATGGAGGCCTTGAAAATGAGAACATTTATCTAGATAATAATCACATATTTTAAATAAGACATAATTGCCTTATTCTAGTTCTTAGAATCTTATAATTACGTATCTCATTTTAACCTAAAAAAAAAACTTAGAAAGCGAATTTTTTTTCTCTTACCATCGTATTTATGTGTTGTTTTATAAGTTCTGATAAATTTGATTTACAGACGTGTAATTTCTTTGGTTTTATGCTCATTAGATTCAATGAAATGTGAGTACTGAGGAAATGCAGAGGTTGGAACTCAGGAGTTTTCTGAAACTTTTAGAACACACTCCCCGATTTATTCAAGTGTTGTTTTGTTCTAATTTGCAGAGTTGTGCACACAGCCCATAGTTTCTGAATAGGTCACCCAGTGTCAGGGTTCTTTTCCTCCCAAATGAACTGTGTTTTTAACAGGAAGCATTTTTCCATTTGCACAAAGCTGCATTCCTGGGGCCATTTGTGCCTGAGAGGTTCTAGAAAGAAATTCTGCTCAGCGCCTCCACTTCTGGTGAACATTCCTAAGCAAGACTACTTCCCTAGGCACCTTTAGTTTCTGATGATACATCAGGACAGCTGGATCTCTTCCCATGTGCAGCCTTAGGTCTGAAAGGAGTTTTACATGATCATATCAGCTGATTCCCCCCCTGTATCTTGGCTTCCCCCGACACACTGAAAGGATATATGCGTCTTGTTTTCCCCACTGGATAGCCTAGAAGCTTATAAAACTTGTATCCTGTGAACAGTTCATTGCTTATTATTACAGCTTTTGCATTATAAGATTTTCTTTTTAATGCAGTATTTTTTTTTATTATAACACTGAACAATTGAAGGTCTGTAGTTCTATGGAATTAAAATATTAGGGATTTTGGGCTGGGGTTGTGGCTCAGCAGTAGAACGCTCGCCTAGAACATGTGAGGCCCTGGGTTCGATCCTCAGCACCACATAAAAATAAATAACTAAAGATATTGTGTCCAACTAAAAAATAAATATTTAAAAAAATATATTAAGGATTTCTAAATTATTTGTTCTTTTTAGATATACATGGAATTAGAGTGTAGTTGGCATATTATACATACAAGGAGTCTAACATCCCATTCTTGTGGTTGAATGTGATGTGGAGTTTCACTGGTGTATTCACATAGGAACATAGGAAAGTGATGTTTGATCATTCTGCTGTCTTTCCTATTCCCATCTCCCCTCCCTTCCCTTTCTTCCCCTTTGTCTAATCCAAAGGACTTCTATTCTCCTCCTCACCACCCCTTGTTGTGGGTTAGCATCCTCATATCAGAATATTAAGAATTTTATATTCTACTCATTTCTGTGAATATTGATTAGGTTTCTGAGATCTGATTAAAAAAATCTTAAGATTAGCAGTTGGGGAGGTAGCTCAGTGGGTAGAGTGCTTGTCTTATCTGCACGAGGCTCCAGGTTCCATCCTCAATACTAAAAAAAAAAAAAAAAAAAGGTACTTAAGATGAACATCAAGATTATTATCAAGCTATTATGCATTAATTTAAAACTCAAGTCCTCAGCTACTGTAAATATCTTTTTAATACTCTCAAATACAAATATATTTATGCATATAAAGTACTTTTTTAAAAAATCACCTTGATATTCCATATCGATTAACATTATCAGGATACTTGTACCTGCACGTCTATTCTATGAATCATTTCTTCTTTCCTTTCTCTAACAATAACTTGTATTTTGGGGTCTGTTCTTGAAACATGTTTTTGAATTCAGTTTAACAGTATATACCTGGGAAGCAGTGGGGGAATGAGAGATTTTTAAAACTGTAACTTTCATGTGAGCTGAAACTGTTAGTAATAGCTTATTTTAAAAAGGCCACCACCCCCACCCCCACCACCACCACCCCGCGCCCCCAATCTGCATTCACGGAAACCAAATCACAGCTGAAGATCCTGGTGAGATTGGGCATCAGCCCCAGGGTGCTTGGAAACTGTTGTGGATATAACCAGAGGCAGAGGGGACAAGGGAGCAGGAAACCTCTGCCTCCAGCAATGGAGGTGTCCCCACTGCTCAGGAAAACCAAGAGAAAAACCTTCCACCTAGTCTGCAAAACAAGCGCTCCTCGTTCTGACTTTTTAACTTTCCGTTCTCTTGTTTGCACTTTGAAGCCCTCACTACCCGCTCCACACACACACCCCAACCCTGAACTCTGGGGGGCTGGGGAAGGCAAGAAATACAAACGGAGCTCTTTTGGAGGTTCGCTAGTCATTGTCCTATGAAAGGAGGTACCCGCAGCGACAGGAATAAAGACCCCAGAGCAGGTTCCTGACGTGTGGCTGCCTGGGCGGAGGGGGTCATGGTAGCTGGAGTCATCTGGAAAGATTGTCAGCAGCCCCTGGATAGTGAAATGATTAATCACTTCAGCACAAAGGAACACAAAGGGAGATTTGTTAAGAATAAGCAGGGGACAGAGTGTCAGCTCCAGGGGTGACGGGCTCGTCTGATTAATAATGTATTTTTAAAGTGTGTGCCACATCAAAAGCAAAGCCCATGTGACTGGGGGAAAGTGGAATGAAAAGGCAGGGGGGGAAAATATTTGGTGAATTAGAAGAAATGTTTAGGAAGTGAGATCAGCAATAGCTTGGGTTGGAGCACATTTTCAAGGCGGGCCTCGGCCCCAGCCCACCCCGTCTCCCCAGGGTCTTAGCAGCACTGGAAAACTCACCATCCCTCAAAAGATGTAGACAGGACCTTTGGTCACTAAAAAATGAAGAAGAGCCCATCAAACCAATATTTGCAATAACTTCCCTTTCTTTGAGGTGCAGGGCTTTGGACTAGAGCAGACTTTGTCAACGAAAGCATATGTCACACAGGAAGGCCAACGTGGCTGAACGTCTCAATGGTTCTATGTGCCTTCACATCCAGTGTCCCCTTCATTCCCATGGTAACCCTGCATGATGCTGTCTTCCAGGGGTGGGAACGGAGGTGCAGAGAGGCTGAGGCACAGCCTGAAGACCCAGGGCTCACCTCCAGGCTCCAAGGCCCCAGCCCGTGTCCTTCAACACCCTGTGGGACACACTCAGCCCTGGGTCTGCAGGTCCACACCTGCACACTCAACCACCTCAGATAGAAAATGCTCTGGGGAAAAAATAATTCCAGAAGTTTCCAAAAACAGAACTTGAATTTTCTGTGCCCCGAGCACTTCTCTGGATCTGTGTAGATGGAGTCACGAGTGGGCATGTCCTTCTGTGACCTCCAATATTTCAGAGGTGTCCAGTCTGTCCCCAGCACTCGATGTTGGAGCCTTGTTCATCTCATGTGTCCCTCCTGTATTATGTAGTTACGTCTAGAATTACTGCGTCTGTACTGAACAGTTGCCATCTTATTTTTTTTTTCTTGTCATGATTCTCTAAACAATACAGGATAAGTTATTTACACAGCATGTACCTTGTATTGGGTATTACAAGTAATCCTAGATGATTTAAGCCATTAGGAGGGAGGATGTAGGTTCTATGCAAACATGATACCCTTCTGTATAAGGCACTTGAGCATCTGTGGATTTGGGTGTCTGCAGGGGGTCCTGACACTGATCCCCAGTTCATACCAAGGAAGCACAATGTTTTTAAAATCGGATACTTTCAAAATGTAAGACTGAGTAATTCTTCCTGCGGGGATGCAGCAAGACTCTTACTAACCTGGGTGGCGTCTTCCACACAGCCCTAAAGAAAGGAAGGGCTGCCTTGTAGCTACATTTGTTGCCTTGATGGCAAGAAGCTGCAAACTGTTGAGCAGGCATTTAGACCCAGGCTCTCAGTGCATGCCACATGTGACATGCCATCACCCCAGAGCACCTGGTCATGCGTGACCCAGCTACTGAGGAACACATCTTGAAGTGCTGGTTTCTTATTGCCTGCTAAGCTGCTGTCTATTGAGGTCCAGGGTGGCTGGCACCTCCTGTGGAGACATTCTGGCCAGCGAGGGCAATCACATCAGTACTCTCTGTCTCTGAGGAGAGAGGCCGATAAAGATGGAGACACCGTAGTTCCAGGTAGGGAAGCTCAGGCTCCTGACTGTCTGGGTGGGAGTGTTCACTTGGGTCTCAGCATCAGACGCTTCCACATCAACCACAGTTCTGCCGCTGATGGCTGCTTGAGTTTGAACCAATATAGATTTCAATGAAGTACACATTTTTGCAAGGAAAAAAAAAAAAGCCATTGACCTCATTCACAACTTCACATGGCTATGACATTGACTGTTGGATGAATTTGCGAATACACACATCATCCTGAGTCAATATGTCTAGTGAAATGTTTTCATTCATCCGATATGGTCCTGGAGGTGAACCACTTTATAAATCTGCAATTGAAATAAACATTTTATTTTGAGACTGATGGCTGATAGCTGATATCATTCTTGTTATTAGACTAATCAATGCTTTTCAAATACATTAAAGATGAGGTTCACTTAAATCTTAATCTACTAAATCCAGCTATAGAATATAACCAGATTGTTCTTATGGCTAGGAAATAATTGCTTTGATAAAGGATTCCTGGCTATAGGAAAGGATTAACCGAGCATTCATAGCAAAGTTTCCTGAAGAATTCAAATATTTGCTTACAGTTTCTTTACATCTTGACATTAATTTGAAAAACAAAAGGCATCAGAAATCACTTTGAAATTAATCAACGATAAAGCATAAAGACAAACCTTCCTTGGGATAAAAATAAAAAAAGTTATCAGGACATTATACGTCACTCTACAGAAATATAGGGGATTTTTTATTCCCCAACAATTTACGTGCATGTACTAAGTGGCTGCAAAAGGACTAAATGCAGACGACACCCCCTGGTGGAACATTTGTTTGCTAGGTGGTTGGTAGCTTTTCCGCTTTGTAAGCCTGGTTGAAGTGCTTGCTTAAATTTCTTTGCCTGCTTAGTTGATCATCAAACTATTTTCACATCAGCTTATGCCTGGAAGTTGCTTTTTTAAAAAAACAAATACATAATTATACTAAATATGCTTAATTATGCACCAGATTACTTAGGCAAAGTAAGTTTTATGATATGTGTCCTACTTTCTCATGATTTCTTTTGAGAGTTCTCAAAGGATTACAAATTGTGAAAAACTTTTGATAGCAATATTTTCACATGCAAATAAAACTGGTAGTTGTTGGGGTCGGCTGTCTCACTTCCTGGCAAATGATATAGATTGTCCTGCTTCAACCTACGTCCTTTCTACATAAAGATTTATCCAACCGAGGAAAGCAACATTACACTCAGGAATCAACTTGGAGTTGAATGGACAGTGAATTACACTATGGGAAGTCTTCCAAGAGGCAGGTTCAGAAAAGCCATCAGGAGTGATGGCTCAGGAAGCTGAGTTCAAAGCCAGCCTCAGAAACTTACCAAGGCCCTAAACAGCTTAGCAGGATCCTGTCTCTGAATTAAAAAAAAAAAAAAAAAAAATTTAAAGGTTGGAGATATGGCTCAGTGTTTAAGCATCCTTGGGTTCAGTCTCTAATACTCCCCTCCCTCCCCAAAAAAAAAGATTCAGAGAGAAACTAGTTGATGTTGCTGTACCATACATGAAGGATCATCTGCCTCTTTTCATAATTTTGTGCATATTGTACGTTTTATGAGGTATAGATTTAATTTCAATTAGAGTGAGATTGTTTACATTTTTGTGGGTGATATTATAGCACCCGGCTAATATAATAAGTACTTAGATGATTCACTGGAAATCTAACTTCAAAAACTGGCTCATTTAATACTTAAAAGCATCTTATATACTTGTGAATTTTAGATATTATTTGTTAAATTGCATTCAGTGCCTTAAGTTATTAGTCTAAAAAAAAGCCAGTAATTTCTTGGGTCCAGAAATTTTACATATAGAAAATTTGCGTCTTTATAGGAACTCAAGGACATCTAAAATCACAAACTTTGTGCACTTTTACTTTTGAGTGTATTAAGTCGTGGGGGACGTGTTAGTCATCTATAATGGCGCCTGTGATTACTCAACCATGAAGCACTGGGCATACGTACTCGGCATGGTAAACAGCAAGTTCCCAACTGATTTTCTTCTCTGATCGTCACAGCAGTTAATATGTGCTTGAGCCAGGCTCCTTGTGTAACTCAAAGGAAGTGAAGGATTTCATAAAACTTGGTAAAGTGCTATTTAAAACAGTTACACTTAACCTCAGAGCTACAAAAAAAAAAAAAAAAAGTCTAACGAAGCTCTGATCCCACTCGTATAACGGGAAAAAGCCAGAGAAACAGAAAGTTAACTACTCTTTTGAAACCCAAAGAACTAAATTTGCAGGGCAAACAGCTGACCTAAAACACAGAGGGACCCCTCCAGGAAGGAGGCTGGCCCTGAGCATTGCTTATGTGGGGTCGTTCCCAAGGTCATAAAGCCAATTAGAAGATTCAGCTGGAAACATTTAGCAAATTGCTAAAGGTCAGATGTGGGGGTCACAGGGCAGGCCACAAACCCAGGAAGGTTAGCGTTCTCTAGCGGGTTGTGCCCCACCAGGCACCACCCCCCCCCCCCCCCCCCCCCCCCCCCCCCCCCGTGAGCCTGCGTCCCAACCCTTCTCCTCTCTCCCTTGGGTCAGAGCCTTCATCTACAGAGACACAGCACTACAGCCTGAGGGCACGGAGGAACCCACACCCCAAACTCAACTCTAACTCATCTCTCCTGTCCTTCCTAAGCACAAAGCAAGGTGGGCACCCATGTACCTAGGGAGGGGAACAGGAGAAAACTAACCCTTTAAAACTGGGGGAAGCGGCAGGCGTGTGGGCCAAGGCTGTGGAGTCTGGAGGAAAGGCAGGGACGCTGGTGGACAGCCCATCAAGACCACGTCCACAGAGCCTGTCCAGGGTGGAGGGGTCATCAGACATCACACACCAGCTTCCCTCCCCAGCTCTCCAACCACCACACTAAGGAGCCCCGAGTCCTAGTAACATGGGGTACAACTGGGAGAGCCATGCAGAGGAAGGTCCCCAAGGCAAGGGCAAGACTCAACAGCCACACAGAGAGCAGACTCCACACCCTGCCCAGCAAACAGCCCTCCACCCCAGAGGTCCAGCTGGACAGAGGTGTTCTTATAGCCAAGCATGTATTTTTTTCCTCCGAATATATATATGTACTTTTTCTCAGAATCTCCTGTTATAGGCAACATATTTGGCTTTCAACAAAAACAAAATATGTGACAATCAAAAAAGCAAGAAGAAGCAGTCTGAAGGGGCAAAGCAAGCAGCAAGGTCAGCATCACAGAGGACTCAGGGAAGGGGCTGGGGCTGAGTGGTAGCCCACTTGCCTGGTGTGTGTGAGCTACTAGGCTCGATTCTCAGCACCGCATGCAAATAAGTAAAATAAAGGTCCGTCAACAACTAAAAATATATTTTAAAAAAACATGAGGGGCTGGGGATGTGGCTCAAGCGGTAGCGCACCCACCTGGTATGTGTGCGGCCCGGGTTCGATCCTCAGCACCATATACCAACAAAAATGTTGTGTCCGCCAAAAACTAAAAAATAAATACTAAAATTCTCTCTCTCTCTCTCTCTCTCTCTCAAAAAAAAAAGAGAAAAACATGGGAATTTAAATGGCTACTTCTAATATGATAATGGCTCTTAAAGAAAATGGACACAGCATGCAAAATAATATATTAGTAATTTTGCCAGAGAGATGGAAACTGCTAGGAGGGAGCCCAATGAAACCATTAGAAATGGAAAACACAGAAAGATGAAAAGTGAATTTATCAATAGACAAATAGAATCATTGAACACGAAGATAAGTTGGTAGAAGTCATGCACACTGAAATGCAAAGAGATTAAAAGAAAATAAAACAAACAGAAACGAGCATTGAAGACCTGAAGTGTTTAAATGATTTAATACTCATGTGATTGGAATCCCAGAAGGAGAAAAAAGAGAACAAAGTAGAAAAAAAATCATGGGAAAAATGTCCAAAATTAATGGCAGACACCAAAGCATATATCCCAGAAACTCAAGCTACCAGAGTACCTGGCAAGATAAATACCAACACACATACACACACACACATACTAAGGGGTATCTAGCCCCTGAAAACCAAAGAGAGAAAAATCTTGAAGTTAGTGGGAGGAAAAGCTGTGTTGCCTAGAGAGGACCCAGTGTAGGAAGTACATCAGACCACTCTCCAAAACCAGGCAAGCAAGAAGACGGTGGAACAGCATCCTTTACTTAACAAAAACATTCTTCAAAAATGAAGGACAAATAGCCAGGGGCAATGGCGCACTCCAGGGGGCTGAGGCAGGAGGATGGTGAGTTCAAAGCCAGCCTCGGCAACAGCAAGGCGCTAAGCACCTCAGGGAGACCCTGTCTCTAAATAAAATGCAAAATAGGGCTGGGGACGTGGCTCAGTGGTCGAGTGTCCCTGAATTCAGTCCCCAGGACCCTACCTAACTCCACCCCCAAAAAATGTTAGGGAGAAGTAAAGGTGTTCTCAGAGGGACAGAAACAGAAGGAATTAACTGTCAGTAGACCTACCCTGCAGGAAATGCTGCATGTGGTTCTTGAAGGCAGAAGGAATAGGATATAAACAGAAACCTAGATCTGCACGAAGCAAGGAAGAGCCTCAGACGTGGGACACAGGTGTGAGGGGCAAAGGCAGAGCCAGGCCTTTGGCCGAGTTCTCTAACACGTCACCATTGTGGGTTGTTCAATGTGTGGCGTTTCAGTTTGGGAAGATGAAAAACGTTCAGTGGATGGAGGGTGGTGATGGTGGCACCACAGTGTGCATGTGCTTAACGTCACCATGGTGGAAAGGGTCAAGTTGGTGTTATATATATTTAGCACAAGGTTTGGCTCCAGAAGATTTTCACCCACCGTGAACATCTGATGTTAGCTCCCCCTTCCCTCCCTGTCCCTGCCCACGCCATCTTCTGTACCTGGTGGTATACTCTGCAGCTACGAGTGCAGGTGACACAGAGAGCAGCCTATGTGCTGCTGTCTCAGGACAGTCAGCAGCCTCTCCCCTGCAGACATTTTCAGGCTAAAGTCCCATCTCACAGACAATATAAAATCCTCTGAGGGTTAGTATCAGCTACAGGGGACAAAGAAATATGTCCCTTCTCTCTCCTACTTCAGATGGAGAAGAAAAAAAGTCACAGTACTAGAGCAACTTTCTCCAAATAAATCCTCTCTCTCTCTCTCTCTCTCTCCTCTCTCTCTCTCTCTCTCTCGGCCTCCACCTGCTACCCTTGTAGACCTCCAGGTGGGCATTGGGAGGAAGGTCCAGACACTGTTTGGGGGCCCCTTATGGCCAGCTTTGCCAGGCCTGGGTCACAGCTCCCCCTCCCCTGCCCAGTTATTAGATACCTCTTATGTTGTTCATGATCAAAAGCCCACATGTTCCGTTATCACATCCTGCTGAGCAGCACACAGTTTAGCATGCTCACTAGAGTCACGTTCAGCTAGAAGCTATCCTTCATGAAAAGTTCACTAGTTTTGCCACACATCACTGTCATCTGACAGTGTCACTTCTGTCGTTTAGATTACAAATAAAAGAGAGAGACTGAGGTAGCCCAGGGAATTCTTCCCAAGATGTCTTCCATTTGAAACTGGCATCTTGGATAGAGGCCAGGCCCCAGGACTGGGTGTACTTCCCCTCCTTGAGTTCCTCATTTTCTCAGCCTCCTCCATCTTTTCATTATTTCCCTTGGCCTTTTTTAATTTTTGCCGTGAATTTGGTCTCAGACGAGCTACACAGACCTCGCGGAGATAATGAACCCACATCTGCACCAGCATCTCAGTACCAGGCCTTATTAGATAGTCCAGGTCAGAATCTGGTTTCATAACATCAATGGGATCAGCCTGCGGACACAATGAATCCTCATTAAGAGCGAGTTCTCTTTTAATTTAGCAAATGTTTCTTCTCCTGGGCTTCCCAATACTACTTAGCTTTTTTTTTTTTTTTTTTGAAACATCTTGTTAGCTTTTGAATAAAACTGGAAGGACAATCTACTACGCACATGGTATTTTTCTTTAAGGTGAGAACGTGGAAGTGTCAGGAGCCGAGGTGGCATCTCATGGACGCACTCCCATAGCTGCTCCTTCCTGTCACCCTGCCAGCCTCTTCCTACCCCGCTGTCATTGGTACCTGATGATGTCCTTGAAAAACTTGCAGTTTAGAATGTTGTTTTGCATAGCATGGAAATGATCGAGAAAGGAAGCGCAGACTTTTTAAAAAAAAAAATATGTCACCCGTTCTTTATTATCTTTTTTTTTTTTCCTGGAGGTCAAGCTCTTCATTTTGATAATGAATAAAATGCCTGCGTGGCAAGAAATGGGATAATGAATTGTAAAAAGACATAATCAGCAATGACTAAATAATTAAGGGAATTGAAATGCAGAGTCATCTGGGAATGCATTCATAATAACACGATTTGTTCCATATGCTAAAAAATTCTGTTTTTAGAAAAATCAGTCATCACACATGCCCCATGACAAAAAGGGGGGAAAAAAATTAATGTTGACTAATAGGAACTGTAATTAGATGTTCTGCTTTTAAACAGCTGAATAAAAGATGAAATCTTATAGAAAGTATATTTAGATCCAAGTCAAAAAGTAAACTGATTATTATTCATAGGGCTGTTAATAGGAACCGCAATTTATGCACCTCGTGGGAACTGGTTTTGGCAATTAAGGAAAGGAGTCACGCTCGGCTTCCCCTTATCATTTACTTCTGCCTGTTTCCCTCGTGGTATCGGGGACTGGCGTTTCCCTGACGTCTCACCAACTTAGCCGCCAGCATCCGGGGAGCCTGGGGCTGGGGCGTTCTTACCTTGACAGGATGCCACCGTGGGCTGCTCTGCAGCTGGGTACCGCGTGCCTCTGTGGAGCGTGGCCGGCAGGTGCTCCTGACCTCAGCCTCTGTGAGTTTCTGCCTTCACAGGTGGTTGGAAGGAAAACAGCAACGTCTCACTTCAAAAGGAAGGACTTCCCTGTTGAGGTCACCGCCAGCAGCTTCTCAAGTGCTGGACCACTCCGATGTCCAACCCTCATCAGGATTGGCCACAGCCAGCTCGTAGGCATCAGGGTACCTCTTTGGGTTGGGCATAAGAATTCTCCTTCCTTCCCCCCTCCTCCCTTCCTCTCTTCTCTCTCTCTCTCTCTCTCTCTCTCTCCCTCCTACACACACACACACACACACACACACACACACACACACACACACACACACACCTCCAGCAAATCTGCGAGATTGTGGTTAGAAAGATCAAATTTCTTATCTTGGTTTCCTCCACTTAAATCATGCAGCTTTTTGGAGAATAAAATAACCCTCTCTTGCAAACACAAGTGAAATATTTCAACAGAACTCAGCTTTTCTGGTTGTCTGTGTTTGCACAGAGCTACTGACATGCACGCCAGGCCACAGCTGCCCCACAGCTCCGTGCCCTCATGAATGCAAAGGCACTGGAAATGCAGTTCGAGTTCTTTGGACCTGGTGTGTGCATTTTTTTGCTCCTCAGACATACAATGGCTCTGCCTGGAGATGCCATCCTTCCTGCCCTGTCCGTGTTGTCTCTGTCCATACATGGATAAGGGACAAGCTCTGAATTATTAGGCTGATGCCTCTCCTGAGCTCTGGGAGAATGCATTGTGTGTGTGTGTGTGTGTGTGTGTGTGTGTGTGTGTGTACTAGGGATTGAACCAGGGGCACTTAACTACCAAGCCATATCCCTAGCCCCTTTTTATATTTAGAGACAGGCTCTTGAAGAGTTGCTTACGCCTCACTGTTGAGGCTGGCTTTGAACTTGCTATCTTCCTGCCTCAGTCTCCCAAGCTGCTAGGATTATAGTCATGCATCACAGTGCCCTGCTGCATTGCATACCTCTAAGTTTCTGAGTAACCTCACATCTGTTTTTTCTTTCATCAAATAGAAGCAAGATCTCTCGCCTTTTCTTTTGGCAGTGCTCGTTGAGATGATGCCTAGTGTAGTTTTTTGTTGTTGTTGTTGTTGTTGTTGTTGTTGTTGTTTTTTGTGGGGACTCAAGAGAGCAGTGGATCAAAAGTCTACACTCCTGGGTTGGAATCTTCCATTTTTGTGGCCTCAAGAAAAAAAAAAATCTCTGCATTTCAGGATCCTTCTCTGTAAATCAGAGCTGATACTACCTTCCTGGCCTGTCTTGCAAAGTAGACCTGAGGTTTCAGCAAGGAAGGTGGATGTAAATCACGTTATAGATGTCAAGGTTGGTTTTGGTGGCAGACAATATATTACACATTTGTCACCTTCCTTAGGATAGACAGTTCTCAGGGTAATAGTCTGGCCTAGATCCCTGGGTTGTACCTGCAGAATGCATGACACATCGTTCCTCTCAGTGGATAAAGTTATAGACAGACACTGGCTATTATAGGAGGAATGACATCCTCCCACGTCCTAAGCTCCAGACCCCGTGAACATGTTAGGCCGCATGGAAAGGGCGCATCAGGGTTGCTGATGGGATTACAGTTGCTGATCAGTCCGCCTTGAGACGCGGAGATTTTCTGTATTATCTAGGTGGGGCAATGTCATTGCAAAGATCCTTACAAGTGCAAGAGGGAGGCAGAAAAGAGGAGAGCTGAGAGGTGGGAGCGTGAGGAAGACTTGCTGGCTTTGCAGATGGAGAAGGGGCCAAGAGCCTAAGGATGCAGCGTCCTCTGAAATCTGAACGGGGCCGGGCTTCCAGAACAGGCTGTGGCCCTGTGCATACCTCGCTGTTCATCCATGTTCAAGTTCTAAGCTCCGGAATTGGCAGCCATCAACTTGTGTGGCTTTAAGCCACCAAGTCGGAGGTGGTTTATCACAGCAGAGACACAAAACCAACATACACACAGTATGAAAGAGGGTAGATAAGACTTTTCAGGGACTACTTTGAAAATCCCCCAAAGCGGTGACTGGCTGACCACAATCACCCCGAGGATTTAGAACCTAATGCTTCTCCTTGAGTCTGGTTTGCCCAGGCATTCCGACTAATCCTCTGCTTCGCTGTTGCCTTTATTCTGGGCTTGAGTAAGCATAACTTTATTGCCGTGCGTCCGTGGGTATTCCATAAATACTTGTTGACTGCCTGGCGATAGATAGAAGTGTTGAAATTATTTCCTGGATGAGGGAACAGGTGTGGCGAGGTTAGAGAAGCTAGGTAAGACCCGAGAGTGTCCCGCAGTTGCCTAGCAACCAGGAGGGTGCTCAGCTGCCGTACAGTTGCCTCTGCCTCTAATAACTCACCCTTTCCAATGAACTAGAACATTCCACTTCAGATTAGCATCCAGTGAGGATGCTCATCTCAGTTAGGCTGCTTCACAGGTCCCAGTATTGATTCAAACCCCGACAATCCCAAGTAAAACAGTCGCGAGTCAGTCGGGGTAATAGGAAGACCTTGAAATTCCTGAGGGCACTAAGCTGATCGTATACCTATTTATTGAACACTTACTATATTCCCACACAGGGATTGAAGATAGTGCTAGGGATAAGACAGATCCATTCCCCCCCACTCCAAATTTTATAAAACAGTGTGTCCATCAGACCTTACTGGAGGTCTCCTGAATAAAAGGCTCTGTTTAGCAGAAATTAATTTTTTTAAAAAAAATGTCATACATGGTCCTATATTCAAAGAGCTCATGATCCCACACAACAGTGAATAAGCAGCTTACAAAAAAAAAGCCACAGAATCCCGCAGGTCTACAGATGTGCTCGTGCACATAACTGGGTGTTCTGATGATGGTTATCGGTTTGCTTGCTTCTTTGGAGGAACAAGCTTCCTCCTTCCTTGTGCTCCATGGACATTCAGTGACAGCCATCCCAGACACCCCGACAGCTGGGAATCAGAAACTGCCAGCCAAGGCAAAGCCGTGTGGTGGCTTGAAGACGGACAGATCCTGGAGGACAGCATTACAGCCCAAGAGCTCAGTGATCACAGGGAAAATCCCCTGTCCCCTGGGGCCTGCTTTCTGGTTCCATTAATGGGCTTAAAGTCTTGGAAATAACACAGGAAGAGCCTCCGGGTGGTGCTGGCCTGTGCCCTTCCCACCTGCTCAAGGTGAGCTACACCAGGAGCAAGGGTGCCCTGGATTGAGAGCCTGCACCTGCAGCCACCCATAGCAGCCTCCCTTTATCTCGTCTGTTGAGAGCCACAGCCCAAGGGGCCCCAGCAAACTTCCAGCTGCCGGCTGATGATTGGCTCACAGTGGCCCCAAGCAAACTTCTAGCTGCCAGCTGATTGGCTCCTCTGTGGTGATGCTCATTGGGCTGTTTCCCCACCCTTTCAGACCATGGAGCTGCTCACTGGGGGACTTTTTTGGCTCCGCCCACACGACCAGCCAATCGGCCTCAAGAGCAGGAGGAGTGGGGGGGGGGGGTTGAGAGGCTTGTGGGAAGCCCGTGGTGGCAGTTGGGCTCTGAGGGAATTCCTGAAGAGCTGTGTGGTGCGGGTGTGTGTGTTCTAAAAATGAAGTTCGTTTCTTTTGACAAGTGGCTCCTGAATTGTGCCCAGCCAGACTGCGGCATTCTGCCAAAGACTCTGCTGTTTCTTTATCTTTCTGTTGAACCTTTACTTCCACAGCCAAGGATATGCTTTGGAACCTCAAAGGCTTTCTGCCTTCCAGAGACCTCTTTTCTACTCCAGAGGGGGAAAAAAATTAAAAATCATCAAGAAACACTCATATTTTATAACTTCAGTGTCTCTACTTTCCCTTACACACACACACACACACACACACACACACACACACACACACACACACGGCAGGTCCTCCTCGGGCCTCTCCCCTCCCATGTGTGCATCCCAGTGGTTGCATTCCCATCCCTTCCTGTCCATCCATTGGATTCTCCTGCCCAGAGAATGAACCTGGGAGCTTCCACAGCAAAGCCGAGAGCTCGTGCCTCCGCCTCACTGGGTAGTCATTAAGTAAATTCAGTGTTTTAATGCACTAACAAAAACACATGATTGTTTAACAGAGTGTATTATGGAAAATGGTGGCGTTAATAGTCTCCGCGGAGTTCCAGTTGGGGGAAGAGTGCATTATGGCATCGTGGAGGCAGGGGGCTGGCTTTCTGGATGTGAAACTAAGTTCCTGACATTATATATCATTTTTATATCCGGTTGCTAAGCAACATATAAGAACGGAGTTCTTGCAATTGTATCTACTTTCTTGCTTCTTTTTTTTTTAAAGCCACTTCTTAATTCTGTTAAATTAGCCTCCTTATTGATTCTGCAGTCTCAGCTGAGTGTATTGATTGAGGTTCATCCATTAGCTGGGGGGGGGGGGCGGGGGAGGGGCGGGTTGCGTGTGTAACTAGAACACAAGCATTAGTGCTAATCATTATTTTTCTTGTTCATCACTCTTTGTTTTCATACAGAGACAGGTAGAGTTCTTGTGCAATACCCAAGGAACTAGAGTGAGATGTGTATAGAGCCTGCTGGTGCAAGGAGAATTTCACCCGTTTTCTAGAATGAACCTCCTATCTCTGGTGATTCTGACACCCCAGAATATTTCTTTGTCTTTCCTGAAGTGTGTCTCTCCTTTCCTCCTCTGTTTGCTTATCCTGTCCCCCACCATTACACCCCGTCGCTTAAGAAAGCTCAAGAGTGAATTAGCATCCGCATATCAGAGAGAACATTCAACCTTTGGTTTTGGGGGATTGGCTTAGTTCACTTAGCATGATAACCTCCAACTTTGTCCATTTACCAGCAAAAACCATAATTTCATTCTTCTTTATGGCTGAGTAATATTACATTGTATATATATATATATACACCACAATTTCTTTATCCATTCATCTATTGAAGGACACCAAGGTTGATTCCATAATTTAGCTATTGGGAGTCAAACTGATACAAACATTGATGTGGCTGTGTCCCTATAGTATGCTGATTTTAAGTCACTTGGGTACAAACCAAAGAGTGGGATAACTGGGTCAAATGGTGGTTCCGTCTCGAGTTTTCTGAGAGAATCCCCACACTGCTTTCCATAGTGGCTGCACCAATTTGCAGCCCCACCAGCAATGTCTGAGTGTGCCTTTACCCCACATCCTCGCCTTATTGTTGCTTGCATTCTTGATAGATGCCATTCTGACTCAAGTGAAGAGTGGTGTGGAGAGGAGGTGGCCAGAGTGGGAATGTGACTTTTCAGTTTCCCTGTAGTCAGGGTCTTCCAGCACCTCTAGTCGGTTCCAAAGCCCCCTCCTCTGAGACCCTCAGGAGCGGGGATGCAGCACAATCCACACTGGCCCTGGACAGGAGAGGCTGGACAGGAGAGTCCCGTGGCCCCCACCTGAGGACTCAGGACCCAGGGGGGGCAGCTTTCAGGAACCGATGAAGCAGGGCCGAGGCGGGCGGGCTCTGCAGTAACAGGAGGCTGGGGGGACCTCTAGCTCCAGGAGGATGTGACTGGCTTGTCTGAATAATTCCACAGGCTGACGGGAAACAAACTGCAACTCGGTCAAAAGCAGGACCTGCGCCTGGTCCCTTGATCAGGAGGGTGTTTGGAGGACATTCCCCGTGGGATGAGAACTTGTACTGGGCCACGAGGTGTCAAGGTAGCACGTGGCATTGAGTTTTCAGTTCAGGGCCTGCACCACAGCAGGAGAGGGTGAGGTTGGTTCTTTTGACCTCAGAGCAAAAAACCAGGACCAAGGGGTAGAACTATAGTGTGGATCTCCACAGCCGGAGGGAAGACCTTTCCCCAGCTGAGACATCAGAAGGGTGAATGATGTACTTAGGGGCACACAAGTTCTCCCTCCCAAGAAGGGCAGAAACTGGGCGCCCCTGTAAGAATTCATGCATTAGGCTCCTGGGTTCTTTCCAAAGGTGAGCTTCTGTGATCTTACCAGACGTCAAGAACCACACCGTTTTCTCTCTCCTGTCCTAGTTTTTATCCCCTCCCTGAGCCAGGGTCTTGTGTCTTCATTTCTATGCAGACAGCCCGTGATGTGATGAGCCACATCTGCATTCAGCCAGGACAGCCACAGTCCATGCACCTGTTCACAGTGACCTTCTATCAGCATTTGTGGGTGGATGCATGGAATATTGCTGATGGTGGCAGGAGGACTCCACAAATAAAGGAGAGAATGTTTGTGAGTCAGGCTGAAATTCGTGCCACATTGCAGTCTTCCAGAAGCCTCAGCTGAGCTTTGCACCCTTAAAAAAAAAAAAAAAACCTAAAACTTTTTTTGTACTGGAAGTTGAACCAGGGGCACTTTACCACTGAGCTACACCCCCAGTCCTTTTTATGTTTTATTTTGAGACAGGGTCTGGCTAAATTGCCAAGGTTGGCCTCCAACTTGAGATCCTCCTGCCGCAGCCTCCCAAGTTCCTGGGCTTACAGGTGTGTGCTACTGTACCTGGCTTCAACGTGTTTGATACAATCCTGAGGTCTTGATAAACTCCATAATAAACCAGGAATTTTTTTGTACTGCCATATTCCATTAGTATGTCCCTGTATTGTGAAAATATACCAGAGAAGAAAAACCCAAACACAGTTATTATACCAAAAATTACAAGTGGCATTTGCTCAAGGATTCCACATTTGACATGGAGTGCTCACCGCTCTGCCAGACAGTGTACTGGGCTCCAGCCTACTAACTTCTCAGCAAAAACACATTAAACACATATGGTGATAGAATGAGTGTTATCAAAAAGGCAAATAAATAAATAAATAAATGTTGATGGGGATGCAGAGAAAAGGGAACTCTCATGTACTGTCAATGGAATTATATTAGAATAGCCATCAGGATGCAGTACGGAGATTCTTTAAAACCCTAAAAATAGAATTTCCATATGATCCAGAAGCCCCATTACTGGGTCTCTGTCCAGAATAAATGAAATCAGCCTGTTGAAGAAAGCTGTGTGCCTCTGTGGGGTCAGGCAGCCCTGCTCACAGCGGCCAAGATGGGGAATCAACCTAGGTTTATGGATGGACGGATGAAGAAACTGGTACATATGCACAGGGCAGCATCATTCAGCCACAAAAAAGAAGGGAATCCTGGCATTTGTGGCAATGTGGGTGAGCCTAGAAGATAGGATATTAAGTGAAATAAGCCAAGAACAGAAAAACAGACCTAACATGATCTCCCTTATAGGTGACATCTAAAAATGTTACCTCTGTAGAGGTCAAGAGTAGAGCAAAGGTCACCAGAGGTGGGGAAGGAAGGTGGAATGCAGAAAGGGTGGGGACGACAGGTACCCAGGTACAGTTGGAGGAACAAGTTCTAGTATCGTAGAGCACGGTATGGCACCTACAATTGACAACCATTTACTCTATGCTTCAAAATAGCCAGAAGAGAGGACTTTGAATGTTCCCAACGTAGAGAAATGATAGCTGTTTGAATGATGGAAATGCTCAGTATCCTGACTTAATCTTTGTCCATTGTGTACATGCATTGAAATCACGCTGCCAATTTAGAAAAAAAAAATGCTAAAAGTAAAAATGAACAAGATGAATTTAAAAATAATCTCTCTCTCAGATGAGGAAGGGGCAGGTGGTGTATGGAGAGGGTGGGCTTCCCGAGTCCAGCAGCTCTACTGCTGCAGGTTCTGGAACATGTGGGTTCTTCTAAGTTCACCTTGGATTTACCCCATGAGTCTTCGGTGGACATCTAGGGAGCCCAGTCCCTGGTGCAGCACCTTAAACTTGTCACATGGTGGCCGTCTTTCTCCACACTCCTAAAGGAGTCTAGCCACTCAGCCCCTTCTCCAGCTGAGCATGTGTACTATCAGGCTTGTGCAGCATCTGCCCTTTCCCAGAACATGAGCTCCACACAAGAAGAGGCTCTTTCCTGTTCTTTCTTGTCTCTCCCACACCCAGCCCCCTGCTTCACGTGGAGTAGCCAGAGCTCAATCTATATTGATGGGAGTGATTCATTAATGAATCAAACATGAACCTATTGAGGAGACTCACAAGATGATGAGTGCCAGAGCTGTCTGCTGAGCTGCTCTACCCTTGAAACCAAGCTGGTGGGTTCTGACCAAAGTGGACCCTGTCTAGCGTGGCCAATGCAATTCATAGCACAAAGCTCTGGTCTGTGGTTGATTGCAATTCTTTGCCTTTTTCTTTCTGCCTCCACTATGATGCATATATTTTTTTGTTTTGTATTTGTTAATTTGCCAAAGAATAAGTTAGCATTTTAGAGTGACCTTTATGAATATTTGCAATGGTGAGTTTTGAAAGATGTGTGGGTAGATGTGTTTTCCAGAAATATAAACCCCGTTCCATGAAAGGAACTCCATCTTCTGTGTGTGTGTGTGTGTGTGTGTGTGTGTGTGTGTGTGTGTGTGTGTGTGTAAACTTCTGCAGTCATTCATTGCAGCTGAGAAAGTGTTACCTGCACTAGCAATTGCTCTCCTGGCACTCACTTCTAGAGAAGCAGATGCACATGTAATTATGACATAATGGGATCAGCACTTTACTATGGAGTATGTAGAAAGTATTACAGGCTGGCTCCAAGGAGACAGGGATTTTTCCTGCTCAGAGTAATCAACTGTTTTGTTGATTGTGGTCAGGAAAATCAATAATTGATTGCTGGTTTAGATGATGAGGATTATTTCCTCGGGCACCAAATGATGATGACTGATTTGAATTTTTTAAAAGAAATCTCAAAGCCATTACTGCCCATATTCTCTTTGTTTCTCATTTAGTGTCTCTCTGAACAACGTATCTGATTCCTTTTTTCACCTCCAGTGTTAAGCATCATTGAATTATTCTCCAAATGGTACCAATGTAATATACTTCTAACTTTCATGTAATATACTTCTAACTTTAAATTTTTTTCTTTAAATTGAAATTAAATAAATAAAGGCAGATTTCTCTTATGAAGTAGCTATGTAGTCAACATTTATTTTTTAAAGTGACGTGATACCTTCGAGACCAAGACCATCAACTGTTGGGGAGCGGAATGCACTGTTTCCTAGGCCTTCCAGAACACCAGCTGGGAATGACTTACATACTAGTCACCACTACTCATCATGTGCAGTCAGTTATATTAAGGAAACTTTTAATATATATGGGAATAGTTTACTGAGCAGCCAGACATCATGTGCACGTCATGAGAGCTGCCTTTTGGACTCTTGCATCCAGATGTTGAGCTCTCAGAGGTTTTCGGCATTTAATCCATGAGCATTTTTGAAGGTCTTCAGTGCGTCATGTGAAATCACTCATTGACTGAATTTTAAATGACATTTCCAGTTGCAGTGCTTTCTCGAAGGCCCAAGTAGTAAACTTTGGAAGTCGCCTACTCATTACATGCATTATTCATTCAAAAAAAAAAATAATTTCCATAACTTTTAAACTTGGTAATTACATGTTTTAATGATGTAATTACACATTCTAATTATGCCGTTAAATCCGATTACAGTAATTATGTGATTATATGATAATTGGTACATAATACACATGTAAAAACCTGCACAAGCATGTATTTAACAAAGGAAATACTTCTGTGGGAGATGGTTATGGGAACAGAGGCTAAAGGATTGTCTTACAGAAAATAAAGGAACCAGACTAATTAATGCCAAGGAATGGCTTAGGGACCTCAACTGCAATTATAGAGAAGAACTCATGCTCCAACATTGGAGCTCCAAATTTCTCCTTTTTCTGCTCAGAGGTAAATGCATGACCTAAGGAACTAGGATCAGGGAAATGAATGAGGAGAGGTCCCAAGAGTCACTGTTAAGTTAATGTCAGGTGGTGAGAACCGTTCTACAGAACAGGCTTCTGCCTCAGGTGCAGTGCAGAAGTGCAGATGGGACGGGCTGGCCACCTCCTGCAGAAGGGGAGGTGTCTGGACAAGACAGTCTCCTGCTTAGGAGCAGCTGCCTCGCTGAGGGATCCATCCCACCTTCGCCATGAGCAGCACATTTGGGTTCACTTTCTTGGCTCCATTAATATCCGTAATCACCAAATTCTACCACATTGACGACCCCGTGAATAGAAACATGAGAAAATACCTTGTAGCACATCTGGATGGAAGTCAGAGAAGGAAGTTAAACCTATGAAACTGCAATAAGAAATGGAAGTGAGCCTACTTTGAAATTTCTGATGAATTTCTCAACATTATCTAGCTGATTTTGACAAAGAAGATATTGCTCGGAGCTCACAGGACGTATTACGGTAGGGAGTCTAAATTGCATAGAATCAGAAGGACATAGAAACATTATTTTTGCCTTTCTTTATTAAGGTGTAATCGAGGCACGATTAAACCACACCGTCACGACATCGTGTTTCTCGTTGGCGAAATGAAAACATTACCCGGTCGTGTCGTGAACATCTCCGTCATTCCCAGGTTTCTTCTCCAGTGCCTTTGTGATTTGTGATGTAGCTCTTCCACACCTGCCCACCCCCCTTGTCCCTTGGCCACCACTGATGTGATTTCCATCACTATTCATTAGCTTGCATTTTTCTAGAGGAATAACCTATTCTTTCCTGTCTGATTTCTTCCACTCTGTATATTTATTTAGATGTTATCTGTGTTCTTATAGCATCAATACTTCATTTCTATCACGAACCAGCATTCCCTTATAGAACTATAGGACAGTTTGTCTACCCATTCTCCTGTAGGAAGACATTTGGATTGTTTCCATTTTAGGTCTGATACGAATATTTCTTCAAAATATTTTTCAGTTATTATAAACATGGATGTACTTGTTTATTAGAAACGTGGGTGTACATTGTATAACACACAGAGAAAAACAAAAGAAAATAAGTCTGTGTGGACATACACTACCTTTTTCTTGGTGTAAATGCCCAGGAGGGGAATCCTTGCATCAGATGGTAGAAGTAGGTTGACTGTTTAATAAACACCTCCTGCACTGTTCTCCGAGTGCTTAGACTGTTTCGCAGCTCTATCGACGATGGCCTAGGAGAGTTCCTGTTTCTCCACATCTTGACCAGCACTTGGTCTCTTCATTCCTCCACATTTCTAGCGGGTCCATCCTGACAGCTCACTGGGTTTCTAGGTGCATTGCTGTGTGAATGATCACATGGGGCATCACTTCATGTGCTTACTCCTCATCTGTTTTTCGTTTTTTTGGTTTTGTTTGGTTTTTGGTGACTGCCTAGGACTTTGGCCCTTATTTCGTTAATTAATTTGGTCGTGTTTTTTTTTTCTTCTTCATTTTTGAAAATCAGTTTTAGATATTCCACATACAAATTTTTTATGTGCTTTACAGACATATGCTTTACCAGTATTTTACCAGTCATTATGGAGCTTGTTGTTAAGTTCCCTTCAGAATGTCTTTTGAAGTTGACCCTGTATGTTTTTAAAATTAATTTCTAAGATGTACATCCTATACATTTTTCTTTTTATGGAGTGTGGTTTTGGCATTGAAGCTAGGAAATCTTTGCCTAAATCAAGATCTCAAAGGTTGGGGTTTTTTTGCCTGTGTTTTCTTCAAAATATTTTTCAGTTTTGGTTTTACATTTGGTTTTGAGATCCATTTTGAGTATGGATGCAAGTTTGACCTTTGCACAGGGATAAAATTGTTTCAGCACCATTTCTTGAAAGGACTATCTTTTCTCCATTGAGTTGGTTTTTCACAAAGGTTAAAAATCAGTTGTTCACATATGTGTGGTCTATTTCTAGATTCTTTATTTTGTTTCTATCAGTCTTTACACCAATACCAAACTGCTTTGGTCACTGTTTGCCATATAAGAAGATTTTCTATTAAATAACTATTCATCTTCATTATTGTTTTGCTAAGTTTTTTTTTTTTTAGTTATTTGGAGAAAAGAGCTTGATGGGATCCTTTTCATTAAAAAAATTTATTTATTCTACTTTGTTATACATGACAGCAGAATGCATTTCAATTCATTGTACACACATAGAGCACAGTTTTTCATGTCTCTGATTGTTCACAAAGTAGAGTCACACCCTTCGTGTCTTCATACATATACTTAGGGTAACGATGTCCATGTCATTTCACTGTCTTTCCTACCCACATGCCCCCTCTCTTCCCCTTCCTCCCCTTTGCCTTATCTAAAGTTCCTCCAGTCCTCCCATGCACCCAAGAAAAATGGTCATTTTATTCTCCATAATGAAGAATATAATGGGATTATTATCAGACAAAATCTTTACAATGGCTAGAATGGACTCGAAGATTTAAAGGAAAAGATGAACAGAATAAGGGGGAAAAATTAAGATAGAAGTGGATCTGTTATGTCAAGGTGGATCCTGAGGCTATATCATAACTTAAAAGATTTTTTAAACTATTGGGGGAAAATAAATAAATAAAAGTGGCCGTCTAAAGCTAGAAGAAACACTATTTGAAATTCAAAATTCACTAGATAGACATACAAGCAAATTGATACTTCAGAAAATAAAAACCAATAAAGTCAAAGACATAACCATGGAAACTATGCAAAATAAAGCATAGAGAAAAAATGACTATAGGGGCAGAGAACAGAACCCTTGGTGACCTTTGTAGCAAATCTGTGGGTCTATCATATGTGAAATTGGATTCCAAAAGGAAAGGAGAGACGAAGAGGCAGAAAAATATTCTGAAAAACTGCAGTTTTTCCTGTTTAATGTAAACTATACACCTGGAGATCCGGGAAGATCAACATACCCAAAGTGGAATAGACACAAAGAACATCACACCAACACACATCATATTCAACAAGGTAAAAATGGATAAGGAAGAAGATTTTAAAAGCAGCTGGTCAGGGGAAATCACCACACACAGGAAAGCAAACATAAGAATGTGACTGCGACCTCATTGTTGGAGACAAACAATAGCACAATGAAATATGTCATTAAAGTGCTGAGAAGAAAACCCTGCCGACCTAGAAATCTATATCCTACAAAAATATATTGCAAAAGAAAAATAAGCAAAGGCACAATAGTTATTCAAGTAAAAAATAAGAGAATTCATTGCAAGCAAATTAGACTAAAGAAATGTTTAGAAAGCTCTCAGGCTTAAGAAAAATAACAGCAGATAGAAACTTGGAACTATGTAAACGAATAAAGACCTCCAGAATTGGTGAGACATTTATTCTTAGTTTTCACTTTATTTTAAAATAACTAGGATTCTAAAACAAAAAGATAGCAATTTAATGAAGGTTTTCTAAACATATAAATCACAATATTACAAAGGATGGGAAGGGAAGGAGAGGTTACTGCTGTAAAGTGGAGTGAGAGATGACTCAAGGACAGATAGCTAAAGGTACCTGTTAAGATGTAAAGAGCAGCTACTTAAAGTTAGACAGAGATAGCAAATAAACCAAGGATGAGGAAAGAAGGATTCAGCTAATCCAAGAAAATGGAAGAAAAGGAGCCCAGGAATGGACAAGACAGACAGAAAACTATTGAGACCTAACTTAACCTAGACTTACATTAGTGTAAATTAATAGCTGCCTTATTAAACTAGTGTTATAATTGCATTTAATGAAAATGGTCTAAATAAACACTCTAATTTATGTGGGAGATGTAACTTAGTGGTAGAGCGCTCCCTAGTATGTGTGAGACCCTACTGTTCAGTACCCAATACTAAAAAAAAAAAAAAAATGTAATTAAAAGGTCAAGATTATTAAAATGGAAATAAAGAAAGCAGTAATCAACTGTATGCTGCCCACATCTCTGAATATATAAACAAGGTAAGCAAAATAGAAGTTTAAAAATATATGCACATATTACTGCGAAGCAATGTTGATATCAACATTAATATTAGTATCAGACAACAGCTATATTAATATCAAAGTAGAATCCAGGACAAATGACATTGCCAGAGATATAGAGATTTTAAAATTATAAAAATTACATAAAAAATCATCAAAATGATAATAGCCTTTACTATATGTACACTTTTTTTAAAAAAAAGAGCTTTTTACTACACAAAGCAAAAACTTGCAGCACCGCACAGAGAAATAGACAAATCCACAATTTTAGTTGGAGATGTCCATGTTCCTTTCTCATTATTTGGTGGAAGCAGTAGACAGAAATTACTAGGATTATAGAAGACCTCGAAACACTATACCCAACTTTACCTAATTGCCACAGCACCCTGTAGCACCTCTCCCTGGCTTAACCTTGATTAACCTTGCAGAACACACCACCCAGCACTTCCACACGCAGGGGTCTTTGTCAAGTACACGTGGAGCATTTGATTGAGCAGCCTGTATTCTGAACATGAAGCAAATCTCAATAAACAAGAAGACTGAAATAGTACAGATAATGTCCTCTGATCACCATGAAATTAACTTAGGAATAAGAAGTTTCCTGAACAGTTTCTAGATACTAGGAATTTAAGCACCATGTTTCTGAATCACCCATGGATCAAAAGAAGAAATCACAAGAGAAAGCGGAACCTGTGCTGAGCCCGTGAAGATAATGTGTGAGATTCGGCTGGCCCAGAGCTCACGGGAAGTTTTACAGCTGTGAGTGTTCATCAGAGAAAAGAAGGAAGGTTGAAAATCAGTTCCTTACATTTCCACCTTAAGACTCTGGAGTAGGAAGAGCAAATGAAACTCAAAGGAAGCAATAAAGATGAGAACAGAACTCATTCAAACAGAAAATGGAGCTGGGTGCGGTAGCACATGCCTGTAATCCCAGCCGCTTGGGAGGCTGAGGCAGGAGGGTCACAAATTCAAAGCCAGCCTCAGCAACTTAGCAAGCCTGTGTGAGACCCTGTCTCAAAATAAAAAAATGTGGCTCAATAGTTAAGCGCCCCTGCAGTCATTCCATGGACAAAAAAAGGAACAAAAAAAGGAAAATGGATAGAGTATAGGGAAATTTTGTGAAACCTAAAGCCATTTCTTTGAAAAGATCAATAAGATTCATCAGCATCTAAGTGGATTAACCACAAAGAGAAAACACAAATGGTCAGTATCAGTGGTGGAAGAGAGGACATCACCACAGAGATTATAGGTAATGATAAGAGGCTCGATGAGCAATGTTATGCCCATAGATCTGACAACTCAGGTGAGAGGCAAGTTTATTTTAAAACAGAGATTACCAAATGTACTCCAGAAAAATAGAATTTCTCATAGTCCTGTTGAAGAAATTGAATTTGTAGTTCTCTATGATCAAATGGCTTTGCTTATAAATTTTACCAATTAAGGAAAAATAATATTAATCACAAACAAATTATTCAGAACACAAGAGGAGGAAACATTTCCCTAATACTTTGATAAAGATAGCGTTAGCCTGATAACCGAAAACCAGAAGGAAAACTGTGGACAAGGACCCTTCATTTACATAGTCACCAGTCTTCAGAAAAATATAAGAAGTAGGTTATTCCAGGAATGCCAGGAAAGTTTAATGTAAAAATCAATCAAGGTAATTGTCTACGTTCACAGAATGAAAGAGAAAAAGTCATACGATCATTTTAATAGATGCAGAAAATGCACTTGACCAAATGTAAAGTACCTATAATAGTTTTGTACCAGAGATTGAATCCAGGCGCCCTTAACTACTGAGCAGCATCCCCTTTTGATACAGGGTCTCACTAAGTTGCTTAGGACCTCACTAAAATGCTCAGGCTGGCTTTGAACTTGCGATCCTCCTGCTTCGGCCTCCTGAGATGACAGGCGTGTGCCAACAAGCCCAGTGTAAAATACATATTAACAAAGAGAAAACTGTGGATATATAGAAACTTCGCCAGCTGATAAAGGACATCTACAAAAAGCCTGTAGTAACACTGTCCTTAACAATGTACAAGAAATTGCTTCCCTCCTAATGTAACAAAGAAGACAAAAGTAGACACTCTCACCAGTGCCAGCCAGTCTAGGCCAGTGACCCTGAGGAGCTGGTTCCAGGAACCAGCGGACAACAACTGGCAGGTGCTCAAGTCCCTTCCTGAAATGGCCTCGTATTTGCATGAAACCCCTCCCATACACTCTACAGCAGATCTAGGTTACTGATAATATCCAAGACAGTGTAAACGTGTGTGTAAATAGTTGTATTGTTGTGGGTATTGCACGGGAAGAGTGTATGTAATCAGTACAGATATTGTGGTTGTTTTTTTTCCGAGTGTTTTCCATCCAAAGTTGGTTGAAACCACGGATGTGAAATCCAGGGAATGGAGGGCTGTCTATATGAGAAGTGACCAATATGGAAGGGAATTGAATAGTTTGTTGGTTGCAGCATCCAAATTGTACTCAATGATAAACTTCTTCGGTTCGTGGTTCCGTTTCAGGACGCCCTATTTGATACATACCGTTAACTCACTGGCATCCACCTCTCGGCCAGCTCCGCTGTTTTGCCTGTGTGCACCAAACTTACCTGCCGCACGTATTGTCTCCATGGGAGACACCACAGCCTTCTTGCGCTTAGCAACACGAGAGCACTCCGGCCCTGTGTTTGGGGCTATTTTAACCTTCAAAATCACCAACCTAAAGCCTAGAATTCAAAATATATGGTGCTGAACACGCCCAGGAAGAATCTTCATTTCCAGAGTGAGAGCTCTAGGAAGGCAGATGCTGTCGTGTTCAACCTTGGCCGGGAGCAGGCACATTGAGCAGTTCCCACGTGCACCATTTGGCCCACGTCCTTCTATGACCTTGAAAGCACCATGAGTATGCTGTTTGGGACACAAATATCTTTTAGTGAGTGGGTGAATTCACAAATATGGGCTCCGTGAACAATGAAGATTGACAACTAATTTTCAACACATTTCCAATGATAGTAAAAAGAGGGAAAGCTATAGTTACTATGTATTTGGGTGTTTCAAAATAATTGGAAGAGAGGGTTTTGACTGTTCTCTCCACAGAGAAATTCTAAATATTTAAGGAGATGGATATAGTAATTGCCCAGATTCAGTCAGTACACAGCGTATATGCACGTGCTTACAGCATCACCTTGAACCCCATATATAGGCACAGTTACTACATGTCACCTTGGATTAGTTTTGCAAGTCTAGTTCTAGAATGTCACCTGTACAGACTCAAATTTGGGTGTACTCTTAGTACCTGTCTTCTTTCACTTGTCCAAATGTTTTTGAGGATCATCCGTATTTTATGTATCTCCGATCATTCTCCTTCCTTCTGAGAACTATTCTGTTGAATGAGTGTATCCTACTGTGTTATCCATCATTCCTTTGTCAATGGAGATGTTGAGTTTCCAATTTGGGGCTATTTTGAGCAAAGTCACTATCAAGCACAAATCTTAAGACATGTTTTCACTGCTCGTAAGTAACTAGCAGGATAATCGTGGACTGTTTCTTAAGCTTTCTCAGCCTTAGCTCTGTTGATATTTGGGGCCAGACAACTCTTTTGGGGTGGAGACTGTCCCATGCACTATGAGATTTAGCGACACCCTTGGCCTGTGTCCACTAGATGCCAATAACAGCCCCTCCATGATGCAAACTAAAAAAAACGTCTCACTCGTGTCCCTGGTTAAAAACCACCATAGAACTTAGCCGTCTTTTTGTGGATATTGTTAATAAAATTATAAAAGCAAATAGTGCTCCGCAAGGGGAAGCATTTTACCTTCAGATGCATAAATAGTTCTCAGGGTAACACAAATCAGATCCCTCCTTCATTCACAGAAGCTCTATTGAGAGCATCTCATTCAAAAGGTCCAAATCCCTGGGCACATCGTGTATGGAGGTTGCAAAGACTAGGGTGGTGTTATGAACTCATTTTTGGTCGTTCCGTCCTGGATGCTACCATTAGATGCTGACATGACCAGGTCAGCCTGGTTCTTGGTCATGTGTGTGGCAGTACCTGTGACTCGGCCTTTCCTGTATAAGCTTTCCAGGAACTTCAAGAGTCTGATGTTGCTGTCGCATTTCTTCTCTCTGCTGGATACACATTTTTGCCAAGAAACATTCCTGGCAATATCTTTGAGGCAGGATGGTAAATGCCTGAGTAGTCATTTCGATGGAAGAATTTCTCGGAGGCAAGAGCTTCATATGGGAGCATGTGTGTTTCCTGATGAGCCGTCAATCACTTTCTGCCCGAGCTCCATCCACACTCTAATTTTGGTATCATCACCGGAGTCTGTGTGTGTGTGATTGGCGACTGGGTCTACGTTGCTCTCACTGTTGGAATTAGTTGAGCGATTCTGTAATTTGCTTTAAAATGCAAAGAAGATCATTTGGTGGCTATCTTTGAATTCGCAGAGCTTGTGCTTCTGCCTTGGATCTAAATTTTTCCTGATAAGACCTCAGCAAGAGTGGGAAGGACTCAGCGGGGCCGTGTGATGGCCCCTGGATGCAGCCACGGAGTCCCTGAGCAGTATGGTCACCAGCTTCCCCTGATGGGATCCAGGTGGTGCTGTCAACATTTCCAAAGTGAAATGTCTCCTAATGCAGGAGAGAGGAAGAGTCATCTAGAGTGGCCTGGTAGAAAAGCTGAGGAAAGGCATTCATATTGCTATTCTGGTCACATTTTCATGATTTCTAGGATTCCTTGAGAGGAGAACAGGACCAGTCGCCTGAATCCTCAATGACTTCTTAATGAAATTGTGAATGCCAGTCGGGCAGGGTGATACACACCTGTCATCCCAGCTCCTCAGGAGGTTGAGGCAGGAGGACTGTGAGTTCGAGGCCAGCCTCAGCAACTTAGCGAGACGCCCACCCCCCCTGCTCCATCTCAGGGGGGAAAAATTGCAAATGCCAAGCATTGTATGAAGCATTTCACTTCTCTAGTCTGTGTTTTCTAATGATGGGAAGTGTCGTAACACGTACAGGAGGTGTCTTTACAGACAGCAGAGTCAGAGGACCCCCAGCATCTGATCACAGAGCCGGTGCCTAACTGAGCAGGCTCCGAGGCCCCACCTGACTCTGAACTTTAGGGTTGTTCTGTGTGTCTGCTCTGCCCAAACTGTCCATCCACATTTGAAACCCAGCCTTGTGTTTTCTAATTAGAAAGGTTCAGCCTTCCCTCTCCACCTAGAAACTCTCCAGAACAGACATCGTAGGGAGTTCATAGTTAGGTGGCTAAATTATGTGTTTCTGCAACAGAAATTCACGCTCAAGAGGTGGGGCACGAGCAGGAAGCGGGTGGGGGAAGCAGGCTGCCTTGAAGCCACGTGCACCAGACAGTCCAACCAGAAGGCCTCCTCTGAAGGCGGAGCACGGTGCTCTGCAGCTACAGGTGTGGCGTGCTGAGGTGTCCTGGGCACAGCTCTCCAGATGAGACCACCTCCAGGGAACACTTGCTCATCGCTTTTCATCACTTCTGCTTGTTCTGTATCCTCATGGCTTCAGCCTGGCGCTCGTGGCTCTCTGATTTAAAGGGTTGAGTTTTGGAGCAGTTTGCTCATGATGACCCATCGAGGCCCTTCTGGCTCCGGTCAGAGCGAGAGGGGTAGGAGCCCACGTGCAGCCGTGGCCTCCCATGGCCAGCTGTGATTTAGAGCAGAATCTTTGAGAGAAGTCTAACTGCCTGAATTACTGCTCTTTTATATGTTTTTAAATGAGAATGTAAAGGCCAAGGGCATTTTTCCCCATTTAATACTATTAAATCCATCATTAAATCTCTTGCTGAACACTGGCTGATTTTAATGATGCCCTCAAGTACCCATCTTAGTGCTTGACTGTGTTAATATTGTTGTATATAGAGATACAATAAATAATGCTTAGCTGCGATGGTAGGAGAGGCATGACTGTGTGTATCAATAAAAGGAGTCGTCCTAATGAGACCAAGTGTCAGGAACAGATGGCGTGGCGGGAACCCAGCCACAGCCACTCAGGTTTGACAAAGCTCCGTGGCATGTGGAATCCGTCCGTAAAACAAGCCCGAATCCTCTAAGTGTTTTATATCAAGTTGGCATAAAAGGATTCAATTGAAGTTATAGTTTATTTTTTTACTCTCTGACTTTATAGCACTGTGGCGTGAAAGCTACAGATGCTTTTCAGTGTGTGTTGTGTTTACTGGCCCCACACCTCTCTGGCTTCTGGGAAGACACACTTCGTACCACAGATACTTCCCTGCCTGATTCCGTACCACGGGCTCAGTTACACTTGCTTTTTAATCACCTTATGTTATCTGAACATCAATATTCTGTCCCTCACTTTTGATTATGTGAATCTTGAATCGTTGTAATAGCCCCAAGCAACATTTAAGGAAATACAGCAGTCCTCCGTTATCCATAGGCGCTGTATTCTATGATGTTCCTCAGATACCTGAAGCCATGCACATTACTAAACCCTGTCTGTTCAGATTTTTTCCTACATATACATACCAGTGATGAAGTTTGATTTACTAATTAGGCCAGTAAGAGACAAGCAACAATAACCAAATAGAACAATTACAACAATGTGCTGTCATAAAAGTGATGGAAATCATATTTTTCAATTAATTCTAGAGTTTCCTGAATAATATTTTTAGACCAGGGCTGCACGTGGGTAATGGAAACTACGAATGAGGGGGAAATGCTGGTCAGTGGCCTAGTGCTGGGAGTGGCTTTGGGTCTGATATCTTGTGCAAACCTCACATCAGCCCTGTGGGTCAGATACTATTATCAGATCCCATTTACAGATGGGGAAACTGAGATGAAGTAACTTTCCCAAGGGCACAGAACAAAAGTGGCAGAGCTGGCATTCAGGCCCAGCTGATTGGACCAAGAACACAGATGTCATCTCCCTGACATTCTTGTGCAGAATTCACCCAACATCGGGCAAAACTCATGCAGAAGTTGAGAGTAGCCGTTCAGTGAGCTCTTGGGCATGCCGTGCAGGGAGTACGTGAATGGGGTGTCTGGCTCTGGGTGAACTCAGATCCTGACTTCTTAAAAGTGTAAACCGACTCAAACTCCCAGAATTCCTGGCATGGATGGAAACAGAAGGGTTCTGAAGAGTTCTAAAGCCTTCCACGTGTTCAGCAGAAGAACAGACGGCTGAAGGGCCTTTCATCTGTGCTATTTTCCATAACTTGTAAATACCTGCTGGAAATGAAGAACAGATAAAATGGTCCCCCTTTCACGGCTCTGTGGAACTTCTGATGAGATTCCATTGTAAAAGGAGGAAAGGGAGAAGGCGAGAGAGAGTCAAGTTTTATTCTTTTAAGCTAACCTTCCTGCCATCTGTAGTCGTGGTAACCTTTACAGGTAATTTTTAGAGATTTGGGTATAATGTTTGAGCCAGCTCTGTCCTTATGAGGACAGGCTGAATCCACCTCTGTGCTATAATTTTAAATTTAGAAATGACTCCTTGGGGCTGGGATGTGGCTCAAGCGGTAGCGCGCTCGCCTAGCATGCGTGCGGCCCGGGTTCGATCCTCAGCAGCACCACATACCAACAAAGATGTTGTGTCCGCCGAGAATTAAGAAAAAATAAATAAATGTTAAAATTCTCTCTCTCTCTCTGTCCCCCTCTCTCACTCTCTCTTTAAAAAAAAAAAAAAAAAAAAAAAAAAAGAAATGACTCCTTAATGCAAGTGCGGCACCAAGGTAGTACCATAAAACCCCATTCCTTGTCGAGTCCTTTACTGTAAATCTCTACTCTCTATTGCATGCACTTCCTGTTATAGGGTGTGACTTAGCCAGGGTTTGATTAGGAACAGACAGATCCAGCCAGTCCCTCTGCCTCTCTCTTCCCTGCGTTTCCCACTTCTGAATCCCCCGGTGGCTGCCAGGACTCTAGCAAGGACGAAAATCAGCTCAAGAGGATAAAACATCAGAGGGTCCTATGCCACAGCTGTGCATATACGCTCAACAAGACACAGTTTGAGAAACTATCGTTAAGATCCCCCCAACCCCCAAGAGGTGGCTGCAGAGCCGGAGCTAAGGAGTGAGGCTGGGAATACTCAAGGTGACAAGGACATATTTGCAAAGAGATAAAGATGCTACTGTGACCTCCTTATCAGGTCACTACCGATTTTTAGACTCTGATAACTTAAAATGTACTTAAGACAGAAACAGTCTGTAAAAAAAAAATATTAAAGGGTTTGGACTAAATTTTAGGGCAGGACCATTAAATTTGCTATATGCTTACTTTAGATGCCCCAATAAAAACTAGCTAAGAGATTAAAAGTCCACTTTATTCAGTAAGAAAATGGCTCTTGTGTTCTAACAACACTTTATAGGGCTTGGTTCCCCTCATGCCGATAGCCTGAGATTTTAAAGTTGAGAAATAGAAACTCGTGTTAGCCTAACATCATCCCTATCCATGTCCAGCGTACACAGATCCAGCTTCCTGGCTCTTGCGGTTTGTCCTGCCAGCCCATTCACCTCCTGGTCACCCTTTGCTCCGATCTGTTTCTGGCCCGTGTAGGGAGGTACTTCCACGATTTATGCCTGTCACCTCCCTCCTGTACTGTGACCTCCACAGGCCCTTCGTGGGCCCTCCTGTGCTTTATCAGATTTGGAGCCTGCAAAGGTTCCACGACAGGGTATCACTACACTGACATGTGCTCACACTCACCCCAAGACCTGAAGGATCCCCCAGACCATCAGCGAGGGTGCTGGAGACTGCAGACCCCCGCAGCTCACCAGAATCACATTTCTAGGTGAGAAAACATCCAAGAAAATAAAGTCCTGGCAGTGCTGGGTTGTTTGGGTTGGCTGTGATTGACAGGTGCAGTGTCCAGGTTCCCTAAGGGGCCCTTGCAATGGCTGCTACAAGGCACGGTGTCTGCTAAGCATTTAGTAGGTCCTCAAAAGGAAGTGTTGATTTCCTACCCCAGGCAGACAAAGGAGACCCTCTTGAATCACTTTCCCTTTCCTGACATGAACTACAGAGCAGAAGGAGAAGACCTTAGTCAAGTATCTAGACCCACATGTTCAGAGTCACCTCGTGACCAGTTCTTTCCTTTTCTGGAAATTTGTACAGAGAAGAGCCACAAATTATATCTGAATTCTAGAAAGACAGTCAGGCTGAAGGACTGACCACAGACGATTTGAACAATGACGTTGTTTGGTTGAGAAAAGAATATGCATTTTCCCAGGGGCTGAGCGTGCCTGGGTCTTGGGCCAGTGAGAGGCTGACAGGAGCCCTCTTGTGTTGGTGACTCTTTGTTCTCATGTCAGTGACAGGTCCTGAGAGAGGGTGAGCTCATCCCCACCCAAACTGTAGCATGTACCTTTGTGCTCGCCGTTGAGCACCGTCTGCCTGCCATCCCTGGACACTGGCCATGCTCAAGGCCCCTGGAATGGGCAGGCTTCAAGAATGGGGTGGTGCCCAGCCGCTGTTCAGAATCTCCAAGGTTAGGGAGAAAGGTGGAGGGTCGTAGCTCAGGGTTGGGAGGAGGCTGCTGAGTTGCTGGTGGTGGCGGGGGGGGGGGGTGAGTTGTAATGGATTTTGAAACCTTCCCTAAGGACTTTTTCTTTCGAACTTTTTACTTCTAATTTGTTTTATATATAACAGCAGAATGCATTACAATTCATAATACACATAGAGAGCACAATTTTTCTGATCTCTGGTTGTATTCTAAGGACTTTTTGAATGTTGAAATGATTTGTCTGGAAAATAGCCAAACTTAGGAAAACAGATCCTCCATAGAAGCCAAAAGAAGCATTTGTGACTCACTCTCTCTCTCTCTCTCTCTCTCTCTCTCTCTCTCTCTCTCTCTCTCTCTCTCTCTTCTGGATACCTGCAAGCTTGTAGTAGAAAGCATCTTGAGATTTGTTAAGGGGTCTGGATCACCGATTGTACCTACAGGCTGTCTCATCTCTGAATTCCTCGTGAATGCTGTGTGTGCATGTCCTGGGGCGGAGGTATTTCTCTGGGAGCCTAATTACCATTGAAACGTCAGACACCCGGGGAGGTCTGAGCCTTGGATGTCACCCTGAGAGGAAAGCAGGGAAGGAGCTCAGCAGATGCGTTCCAGCCAGAGCTCTTGAGGGTGAAGAAGTTTCAGGATCTCTCTCCCCGCCCCCTCTCTCTGTCTGAATTAGTGCCTTTACAGCATCACATCTTTCTTTTTCACAGTGTCCACTAGCCTTCCCCTAGATGTTTGCAGGACAGGGATTTTGGTGAAATTGATATAAACCTTCCCCTGTGCTGCTCCAGGGTGAGGCCAGGGAAAGCCTGTCTGCCTGCCCAAGGGGAGAGTGAAATTGAAACACTGGCATAAATAATTTAAGAATGAAAACTTTCAGGTTTCTGCAGCGGTAGATTTGGGTATGTGCATATTTGTTTACAGGGACTGAAATCCCCAGGTAGTAAAGTCCTGCCTGAGCCTAAGTATCACACAGGCCAGTAATGTGCATCTCAGCCTTTCTCTCATATCATGTCAAAGGAAGTGCAATAACTTTCCAACTTCCAGAAAACAAAACGATAAGATATCTTTTCCTCTATATTTGGATTTATATTAAGTTCAGAACAGACTTTCTATTAATGTTTTGCTGTGCTCGGTTAATCTAAAAACAATGCAAGACCCACAGGCTGGTAATCCCAGCAGCTAAGGAGGCTGAGGCAGGAGGATCACAAGTTGGAGGCCAGCCTCAGCAACTTATCAAGGCCCTGAGCAACTTAGTGAGACCCTGTCTCAAAATAAATAAATAAACAAGGGCTGGGGATGTGGCTCGATGGTTAAGCATCCCTGGGTTCAATCCCCAGTATGTAAAAAATTAAAATAATGCAAATGTTGTCTCCTGTTTTATTCATTCATTCATTGAACAAGTGCACTCAGTCCCCTTCCATAGACCCTCACTATCTTCTAGGCCCCAATCTGAAGCCACGTTGGAAGCAGGCGTGTTCTATGGGAGGCCTGTCTCTGTCAGGAGAACTCAGTTAGGCCTCTGTCGCACAGAAGCCACCATAGAGGGCAGTACTGTGTGAATGGGTGCAGCCGCGTTCCAATAAAACTTTCTTTGGAAAGAAAAGGTAGCAGGTGGCAGGCCTGTTCATCCAGGAGGCCACTGTTTGAAGACACAGAGTCCTGCCTGAAGACACAGAGATAGTTCCCTGTTCTCGTGAAACTTCCATATTAATGGAGGCAGAGAAGCAACAAATAGAGTAAGTGTGAGGCAGTGATGAGTGCTAAGAAGAAAAGTAAGGCAGGATTGGGGTGTACAGCACGACGGGCAAGTCCTGTTGAAGAACAGGCAGCCAGGGCAGCTCCCTCTACCCATGTGACAGTTGAGCAGAGACCTGACAACTGAGGGAGTAAGTGGTCTTGGTTGCACTGACAGATTCCCTGGAAGATTCTGTGTTCAAAGTCAAGTCTGAGGTTTTGATCTGAACACCCAGAAGGTCCAGGGTGCCATTATCCAGGGTGGGGAAGACCGAGGGCCAGCAGGTTGACAGCAGAGACAAGAGCTCCGCGTCAGATCCGCGAAACCTGGGGCGCTCTCTAGGAGGTAACTAGGTCACCGGCAGTTCTATACCCAAGTTTGGAATTAAAGGAAAGTTGTAGGCTAGCAGGATACATGGGGCCAGGATGAGATTACCCCAAAGAGAAGCGGTTTCAGGTATTTCAAGGCCAGAGAAGGATCATGCACAGGAAGTAGAGGTGGAACAGCCCTCCAGGGGACCTGAGGGTAAGCCATCTGGCTGGCAGGTGGAGAGGGATTCCAACGACCAAGGGAAACAGTGCTAGAAGATTCCTTCAAGATGGAGCCTGAGCCACCAGGACACCCGAGGAGCCTCTGCTCAGTGTCTTGGGGAAAGTCTGTGAGCTTCGGTTTCTTCAAGGATAGTAATAATGTGAATGGGCTGTGGAGTCACTGTCCCAGATTATTTCTTTAATTTGTGAAAATTCCTTTAAAAATGTGAACCACCGCACTGGTATGTGATATTATTAACATGTTGATCATCTTCCTGTTGTTTTAAAAATTACTGAGCATTTTCATCACCTTACCCATTTTTAAAATTTTGGATGAAGCAGTAATAATTGCACATATTTATGAGATGCAATATGATAATTCACACATAGACACATACACTCATATATAGTGTGTGATGGTCAAATGAGGGGACTCTGACCCTGGTTCCCTCCAGGACTCGGCACCCCAATCTGAGCAGTACACACTGTGTGCATGTATTGAGATATCACACTGAACCCCATAAATGTGTACCATGAAGACAATGACAATTAGTGAAATTTTTTAAATTTAAAATTTCTTACCAAGAATTCAAAGTTGATTTTCCTATCTTGAAATTACTATATTACACTATCATTAGAAAATAAAGAAGCATTGCAATAGATGCAGGAAAAAACTTTTGACAAAGTTCAACACCCTTTCATGATAAAAACATTTAACAAACTAGGAAGAGGGGCGGGCTTCCTCCATCTGTAAAGGGCGTCTCTGGAAGACCCAGAGCTAACACCGTACGTCATGTTAAAAGAGTGAACACTTTCCCTCTTGGGTCAGGAGCTAAACAAGGATGTGTGCTCACACCACTTCTAGTCAGCGTTGCCCTGGGAATACTAGCCATTGCAACGAGGCAAGAAAAAGAAAACAAACGCCATTCAAAATGGAAAAGAAAAACATAAAATTTTCTCCAAAGTGACATCATCATCTATATAAAAATACCCTGAAGACTTTCCTTCCCCCCACACCCCCCACCCCACCTCTGCCACCACACACACACACACACACACACACACACACACACACACACACTATTATTGCCTGGAGATAAATCCAGCAAAGTAGCTGGATACACAATCCATATACAAAAATCCAGTTTCATTTCTATATACTTATAATTAATAATCCAAAAATGAAATTTAAGGAAAAATTCTACCTGTGGTAGTATCGAAAGAATCAAATGCTTAAGAATAAAGTTCTCAAAAGAATTACATTATTTTTACACTAGAAACTACAAAGTATGTTTGAAAGACTTAAGATTGGTAAGATGACAGGACTCCCCAAATTGATCTACACATTCAGTGCAGTTCCTATCAAAATGCCAGTGGCCTTTTGTGCATTAATGGACAAGCCAATCTTAAAATACAGATGGAAATGCAAGAAACCACCAAAACCAAAACAAACTTCAGAAGAACAAGATTGACTCACACATCTGGATTTAAAACTTTCACAAAGTAGCAACAATCTAGACATCGTTGGCATAAGGCTGTTGTAGAGATCAATGTAACAGAATGAGAATCTATAAATAAACCCCCATCATTCCATGGTCAATTGATTTTTTTTGTAAAGATATCAACTCCATTCAATGGGGGAAATAATAATCTTTTCAACAAATGGTGCTGGGACAACTGGGTGACCACATGCAAAAGAAAAAAAATCAAACCTGTATTTTGCAATATATTAAAAATTAAACCAAAATGGATCAAAACCTAAATTTTAGATCTGAAACTATAAACTCTTAGAATGATATTTAGGTGTAAGTATTCATGACCTTGGATTGGGCACTGGTTTCTTAAATATAATACCAAAAAGCACAAGTGACAAAAGGAAAAGTAGATTAAATTAGACTTCATCAAAATTTCAAACTTTTGTGTTTCAAAGGACCATATCAACAAGGGAAACTAAAACCATAATATTGGAGAAAATACTTGCAAATCATAAATCTGATAGGAGTCTCTTTTCCAGCATATATAAAGAACTCTTACCACTCAACAATAAAAAAGAGAACTCAATTAAAATATTGGGCAAAGGATTTGAAAAGACATTTCTCCAAAGATGTACAGGCAGCCAATAACTACATGAAAAGACGTTCATTGTCATTTGTCATTAGGGAAATGTAGATACAAACCACAATGAGCTAGCCATCCATTGCTGGTGGTAGTGTAAAATGGTGCAAGGATTAAGGAAAACAGTTGATGGTCCCTTAATAATTAAAGCAGAGCCATCATATGCTTCAGTAATTCCAAGATGTGTATCCAAGAGGATCAAGACACAGGCTCGCCCAGAAATGCGTGCATGATGTTTATAGCGGCATTGTCCATAATATCCAAAGAGCTAAAGCAACCCAAGTGTCTCTCCACTGATGCACGGATAAGCAAACTGAGGTAGTCACACAGGAAATCCTGTTCCAGCATAAGTGGTATCAGTGGATCCACTGATACCTGCTACAACGTGGGTGAACTTCAAAAGCATTTGCCGTGCAAAAGAAGCCAGGCACCAAGGTCACGTCTCTGATGATTCCACATGTGTGAAATGTCCCGGACGGGCAGGTCCACAGAGGCGGGATGTAGCTAGTGATTTTTAGGAGATGGGCAAAGGTCGGAGTGGGAAGCACAGGGTTTGCTTTCAGGGTGATGAAAACATTCTGGAATCGGGTGGTGGTGATGGTCACATGACCTTGTGAATAAGCCAAAAGGCATTGAATTTTGTGTTTTTAAATGTTTTCAATGGTGATTTTTGTATTGTATGAGTTTCATCTCAGTTTTTTTTTTAGAAGTTAGTTGGTAATATCTGGTAAAAATATAACCATCGAGATTTCAGGTTCTGAGATGCCAGGAAGATGCACCTGAGACGTTCCCTTTACTGGAACGTGGCCATGTTCTGGAGGACGGGCCTCCCTGAGCCCCTACACAGGTGCCCAGGGACACTCACAAAGCCCAAGTCTCCACATACCTGCTCCTCGCCTTCTGATTGTGAAAGGAGATCATTAGATTTGACAAGTAGGCTTCCACATAGGACCTAAGTGAACGCCTGTGGAAGTGCCCGGTACCCTAACTACGGGTGTGGTGAATTTAGGATTCCAACATCATCACTGCCTGTCTAAATCCCTAGGTCTGGGAGTCAAAAATCAACCTGTTTTCCTCTAGCCATTATAAATGCAAACCGCTGGAGCTTCCTCCACTAGCGGGCATCTGGAGCTGGCCCCGGTGGGGACCATCACTCACCCACCTCTGCGTCAACCAGAGTCCAGCAAGAATGTTTCTCAGGGCCTCCTCTTCTCCTAACCAAATTCAGGATGATCCAGACGGAGCGGCCAGACTTCATTAAACCCCATTCTCCTCTGGCTAGTAAGGGTGGCATGTTCATTGCAGAGTGCCATTGTATTTAATGTAACTCTTCTGTCCTTTCCTGGCCGACAAATGCTAAAACTACAAGCTTGGGGAAGTTGGGCATGAGAAAGATGTCCATGTTCCAGAAGGTTTGAGGAGGAAAGGCTTCCATGGAGGTGGCTTTTCTAAGCTCTCCTTCTTTATTTTATTTTAAATTTTAATTGGTGTCTAATAACTATACATAATAGTGGGATTCACGGTGACATGTTCGCACATGCACTAAACATAATTTGGTCAATATTTTTCCCTAGCAGCTCCCCTTGCCCTCCCCTCCCACCTCCCCCTGGGCCCCTTCCTGTATCCTACTGGTCTTCCTTTTATTTTTATGAGATCCCCCTTTTTTTTCTTTTTCCCCCTTCTAGCTTCCACATATGAGAGAAAACATACAGCCCAGGACTCCCCGTAGGCTCCTCATTCTGTATGTGTATGTGCACATGTCTGTACGGTACCCACCGAGACCCATCAAAGCACTGTCAGCGGGTAACAAGTCATGGACAGATACCTAGGTACAGACGGTCAGACAGAAAACACTGACACTGGGGCAGAAGAGAGAATGCAGGTGGGAGCAGAGGAAGGCCAGGCTGCGGGTCATCGTCCCTGCTGGTTGTTTGGAGCTGAGCAGAGCTATACTGGAGCACGTGGCTGCTAACCCCCCTGCTTCCTCTCCTTGATCAGTTGTGCGTTCCTTTATTCTTTGAACAAATGTATTCATTGAGCCTCATTCAGTGTCAGGTACTGGGTAAGGTACTGCATGCAGACTGTCACAGATCTGTGGGAGGGGTCAGAGGAGCAGAGGCCTGAGGAAGAGGAAGGGAGCTCCAGGCAGGCTGCACAAATGCTGCAGGAGCAGTCATCATTTTGAGTACTTCAGAGGCTTACTCTGCCTTCTGGTGCACAGGCCTGGAACAAACCAGCTGAAACCTGTGTGTAGAACACATTGGACCTGCAGGAGCTGGGCCAGGTGGTTGCATATGCTGCCTATTGGAGCTGGTAGTGCTGAAGCTAATTTTCCTAGATTTTTTGTTTTTTCTTAAGTAACCCCCAGGGCGTGCTCCAGTGATGCTGTGCAAGCTCCCAGGGCCAGGCCAGGCAGGACACAGACTATAGGAACATCTGCTCTGCATGGGCCACCTCAGCTGGTGCAGGGTGGCTGACTTCTCTGCGCATCTGGACAGGGCCTGCAGGGAGGTCATGGCCAAGACCTGGTCTTTGCAGCACTTTCATAGATGCATAAGGAAAGGGAACCAAGTGAAAGGCCTGCCAGGTGTCGAAGGTGTATGGCCAGCTATCCATCCCTACATACAGGGACTGAAGCGAGTTATAAATGAGCCTTGTACTTTAGCTGGGGGTAGAGAGGCATTCGAGGCCAGGTAAATGGCATGCTTTCCCCAGCCAAGGCAGGGAAAGGATCCAGGTCTCTGGGCACTATCTTTCCTCCTAGGAAAAAAGCCCGAGGACCTCTCCTGGTGACCAGCCTTGGGGCCTGCAGATGCCTATGAGATGGGGCTCAGGCCTCTGAGCAGCCACTCTTCAAAGCCACACCATCTAGTATCAGCTCCTTTAAAACCTGCAGAGAGAAGACACGGATGGTGGGCCTGGAGCAGGTTGGACAAGATACTTTGGGAAGAATGGGAAGCTTCCTCCAGATAGAAAGTCCTGGCAGCATCTAGTGACTCTTCCAGGATGCTCCTGGGAAGGAGATGAGACCCAGGGACTTGAGGACCCACGTGGGAACTTTGCACAGACCCTCAACTGTTGAGAGCCACAGCTGGAAGGGGCCCCAGCAAACTTCCAGCTGCCAACTGATTGGCTCCTCTGCGGTGATGCTCATTGGGCTGTTTCCGTGCCCTTTCAGACCATGGAGCTGCTCATTGGGGGACTTTTTTTTGCTCCGCCCACACGACCAGCCAATCAGCCTCAAGAGCAGGAGGAGTGGGGGAGGTGGAGAGGCTTGTGGGAAGCCACTGGTGGCAGTTGGGCTCTGAGGGTTTTCCTGAAGAGCTGTGTGGTGCGGTGTGTGTGTTCTAAAAATGAAGTTCGTTTTTGACAAGTGGCTCCTGAATTGTGCCCAGCCAGACTGCGGCACTCAACCAATGCTAACACCTTTCTTCTCTCAGATATTCCTGAATCACTGCTGGTCTCAGTGACCTCTGCCATCAGAATCAGTTCTGAGTATCCTGCCCAACACTGCTGCCTCTGTGCCCCAGGTGACCAAGGGACAGTTTTGCTTCTGCTTACCTGCATTTGTAGATCCTTGTCTCCTCACCCGCACAGTGCGCTCTTTGAGAGAAGAGTTCAGTGTTGATATGTCCGTGCCCATTGAGCTCAGCGCCCTGTGCAAAGCCAGCTGTCCTGCAGCCCCTCTCGGTGACCAACCCAGTGCTGACGGGGTGTGACTTCTGCCTTCCACAGGGCTACCCGGATGCCCTGAGCTGAAGCCCCTTCGATTTTGGCTGGAGCCTATCAATCACTGAGCTCCAGATGGAGCTGTTGGTTGGTGCAGACAGGAATAATAAAAGATTATTGTCCCAGATTTGGTGGTTGTACCAACGGCCCTTTGTCACCGCACCTGGAGCCCGGTGCCGGAATGGTAGAGAGCCCCCGCTTCCTCACACCAGCACCTCTCCATTGTAATTAGGGAGTTGGCTGGTTGGAAATATTGTTGCACAGGTGCAGGATTCATCCTCGACAGGTGATTATGTTTTGATTTTTTTTTTTAAATCATCACTTGTAAAACAGAATGAGAAAAGAGATTTCAGACCCTAAAGCATATCCCACTACAAATAAGATATTAGTGTTGAAAATCCTTCCATGTTGCTAAATATTTACCCAATACAGGGTTCCTACCTTCTGCCAACCTGAAGCATTTTCTTGGCAAATGTGCCTCACATGGAACTTTGGAAGCCTTTCTGCGTTACTCCTCTAACGACAGAAACACAACCATCTGTCTGTGCTGGGTAAACAGGCTGACCCCTAGTCTAATAATATTTTTTTAAAAACCTTTGTTTTAATTTCTTGAAATTTGCTCAAAATAATCCTGACTCTACTGCTGGTTCTTTGTTCAGAATCAAAGAAACACAATCACAAGGAACTCCAGCCACATCTAGTGAATTCCTTCTCCTCCCAGCTAGAAAACCCTCTGGGGATGTGTTCTCAACGTCCCCCACGCTGTCCTCCGTCCTGAGAGGGAGCTGTTCATATTCTCACGTCTCTTACTGTTGCATCCTGTTATCAGAGCTATTTTTAAAGCATCGAATTTGTATTGAAATTTATATTTGCATGGAACCAAACTAGCATTCTGTCACCGCCATAAATACAGTTAGGTCCGTGGGTATTGATTTAGTGCATTCTATGTGTTAGCTGCTGGATTCGTTTTTGAAAAGAACATGTTTGGGGTATTTGTCATGCATTTAAGGAATTACTTGCAGGCAATTGGAGAGAGTCGTCTTGAAAAGCTAAATTCCCAGTCTAATGATGCCGTCATCTCTCAAGCATTCCTGCAGCCACTTTAGTCCTGAAAGCACAGAAGGTGAGCCATGAGGACCCTGCACTTGAACTTGGGCTTTGATCCAAAATAGCTCTTTCCCGCTTTCTTGGCTGCTTCAGTCGAGGCTTGGCTCTGGGTGACTTTGGACTGTCTCTGGATTCAGATCTATGCTTACCACTGAGATTCCCCACCCTACCACCCATTCCTGAGAATTCAGAGGACCATGACATAGCACCGTTCCCAGAGAAGAATTCCAGAAACATTCTGAGCTGACCACCTATGGCTGGAGCAAAAGACTCTCCTGCCTAAGTGACAAAACATTACAAAAATGTCTGTTATGGCAGCCTCACGATCTGACTCTGCCTCATGTGTGTGTGGAAGGTCTTCATTTGTTCCATGATTTTTGGGTTTTTTTGGTACCAGGGATTGAACTCAGGGGCACTTGACCACCAAGCCACATCCCCAGCCCTATTTTGCATTTTATTTAGAGACAGGGTCTCACTGAGTTGCTGAGCGCCTCCCTTTTGCTGAGGCTGGCTTTCAACTCATGATCCTCCTGCCTCAGCCCCCCAAGATGCTGGGATAACAGGCATGTAGCACCGTGCGCAGCTGTTCCATGATTCTTCAATGAGCCCCTTACTAAGCTAGACACTGGGGATGCAGCAGCAAATAAAAAAGAGGGTCTGTCTGTCCTCAGAAGGCTTCACCATGGTCTCACTCGGCGGCCTGAGGGCTCCATGCTCTTAATATCAATGCTGTAGACATTGACAGAAAGGAAGGCTAAGGAAGGAGCAGTAGTGAGCCCATGTCCCCGGAACCGTTCAGTTCTTCTTGAACCAGATGTGCTGGAAGGGTAGCATGTGCGTGGTGGGGTGAAAGCCTCCACAGGAGCAGCGCCCAGGGCGAGGCACCTGCAAGGCACCCAGCCTGCTTCCTATGCTGTGGATGAGGACAAGTCCCTGTGAGGAGCCAGGGGAGGCCAGAGCTGAGCACTGGTCCCTTTGGGTCAGCCGGTCTGGATGGCGGTTGGCATGTTAGGGAAGGAGGTCACCAAGGTTAACCTGGCATGGAATGATCAGCTGTCCCAGGCTGCCACCTCCCTCATTTCCTGGTGTTGGACTCCACTGAATGATGGATGGGTTTAGAATTCGTTGGAGGTCAAGAACTTAATCCCTAGGCTGTGGGGCCATCTGGGGATCAGACCCCGGCTGGCCGTGCAACTCTGGAGTGGAGTCACAGTGGCAGGCTTGGCTGCCTCACTTCAGGCCAGAGTGATTTTGTTTTAATGGCCACTCTGTCCTCCTGAGGAGACCCAGAAGGAAGGACAAGAGTCCCCCAAAGCCCAGCAGGAAACGGTCGGAACCTAAGAGCATCAGGACTTGGTGGACGATTGCAACCAAGTTTCCAGAGTGAATGCTTTCTGTCCCTGTCACTCAGAGGACCAGCTGCAGCCCATACCCCTTCTTCCCAAGACACAGGTCCTCTGAGACCTGGTCAGGGACAGAGCAGGGTGTCCCAGCTCCCATCGTTCGCCCTCACCTGCTCCTCGTGTCCCAGGTGCCTCACGGCATGTGGTCTCTGCTCTGTCCTCCTCTTCTCCCCTTCCGTTTTTTAAAAATTTTGTTCTTTTTACATGCACATGACAGAAGCGTGTACTTTGACATGTTATACACACATAGAGGACATCTTATTCTAATTAGGATCCCCTTCTTGTGGTTGTATGTGATGTGGAGTCTCACGGGTGGTGTAATCATATATGAACATAGGAAAGTGACGTCGGATTCATTCTACTGTCTTTCCCATTCCTATCCCCCTCCCTTTATGGATAAAGAAAATGTGGTGTCTATATACACAATAGAATATTACTCAGGCATAAACAAGAATGAAATTATGGCATTTGCTGGTAAGCAGATAGAACTGGAGACTGTTATGCTAAGTGAAATAAGCCAATTCCAAAGGACCAAAGGCCACATATTCTCTCTGATATGTAGCTGCTAACACACAATAAGGATGGAGGGCGTGGAAAAGAAGTTCTCCTTGTGAAAAAATCATTCTCAGAGGAGTGGAGGAAGGGAGAGGAGACCAGAGTGGAACAGGAGATGCAAGAGAACTGACGATGCAGGAGCTGTGTGTAGCTGGGGTTTGCACTCAGGGAATCCTGCCGAAGCTCTTGCTCTACAGGAAGTTGCATATTTATGAAATACTTTCCAACGCAGCATCTTCCTTACTTCTCTCAAAACCCCACTTAGGTGTTCCTCTCGCTCTTTTACAAATGGGAGGAAACAGTAGCCGCATTCCACGTTCCAGATGTGCCTCCAGATGCCTCTCAGGCCTTGGGCCGCTCACCTGGCTCCTCCAGGTGAACATCCCCATTTCAGAAGTTTGGAGGATGTTAGCCTCCGGATCCGTGGTTCTCCAGACCAGGATCCGCAGGTCCTTGTTCCAAAGCGTGTTTCTGCTCTTTCATGGTATTATTCTTCTCTTGGTCCCCAGGAGCCTAGAAATACCTGGTAAAATCGCTGTCTTAAAATGCACATGGTGTGTGGACAAGGCGACATTTGGAATGGTTGAGCTGGGCGCTCTAGCACTCACTGGCGCTCCTCCCTGTGCCCGCCCCCTTCCTTTCCAGAGCTGTTCTTGACCATGACCCTGGGGCTGAGAGGCCCCCCTGGCTTGCTGCTCATGGCTGTTTCTAAAAGGGCCCACCACCTGGGTGCTCACCCCCCATTCCACATCCTGTCTCCTCTGTCCACCCCAGCATCACCTCCGCCCTCCCGGGGGCAGGCGCTGCACTCCCGCGGCCACAGGGCCACCCTCTGTGGGTTCCGACCCTCCCCCCAAACCTGCTGCGACTTCTCTACCTGCTGCTCACCCAAGTCATAGAGGGCTTTCTCCTCTCAGGACCACCCTCTCCTTGTGGCCTGCAGGAGGTAATTCAGTACCAGCTTTTAAAGGTGACTTTATGTATCTGAAAACTCACTCACTTCAGGAGTGTCATTCAGGGATACCTAGTAAATTAGTAAATGTATGCGATTCTGCAGCCACCACCGTGTACAGCCTTACGGCATTCCATCACCTCCGTGAGATCCCTAAGGACCTGTGTATGTGTGTGTGTGTGTGTGTGTGTGTGTACACGCATGACTCTTCCTGGGGCTCTGGGCTCTGGTCTGGTTCCTGTGGGTGAGCGTCTCATCTTTGGCTTCGACTTTATCTCCTCAGGTGTCCCCCCAGGGGACAGTCACACGCTCTGACCCTCACACACATCTAAGGGTTCAACTGGAACACTACTCTCCAGACCTCTGAGGGTTTATCGATGACAAATATTTTCAGAAATCAGGTTTCTTGGGTTCAACATTTGGAAAAGTTTGCCACACAAAGCAATAAGATTTGCCTGCCACACACTTTCCTGTCTGTGTTGGACATTTTTCAGGGATAAAGTTGTATCCTTTGCCTTTTGTTCTCAAAGAGCTCTTTTTCCTTCTGTGTTTTCTTGTCCATCAGAGATTCCTTCCATATGGTGCTTGATAAGGAAACTGTGTTTAGAAAACAACCGAGTCAGCAAGACAGACCATACGTGGGTACTTCATTTTCTAAGTACCCAAAGTACCCTTTAAACAACAACATGAAAATAAATATTCTGATAGAAAAATGGGTAAAGTAGATGAATAACTATTTCATGAATGAGAGGTAAATATGTCTAATATATATTCTAAATAGTTAGACATGCAATTAAAACAATCGAATTTTTTAGAAGATGAATAATGTTAAAAAATGACTTTTGAAAAGAATATTATATTAATAAAGGTGGCTAGAAACAGAGAGTCTCTTATACTGTTGGAGAAGATGTAAATTGAGAGACTTGGAGAAATTTGACAATATGCTGAAATTTTAGATATTTATGCCATTTGATCTGGACATTTTATTCAAGGGATTAATCACGGAGAAGAAATACAGAGCTCTTAGGAGATAAAGTTTGTTAAAAACATGATTTGTAGTAGTGACCAACCTGTCAATAGCGCCACCACCCTGTCTATCTTGATTAGATGAACTACAGCATCTTCAGGTCTTTAAAAGGAAGATTCACTTAACGCTTCGTGCTGGGAAAGATGGCCAGTGCAAAAGGGTGTGGCACCAAGCACCAAGCCGTGTGACCTCGTGTAATATACGTGAGTCATCCGCCTGCTGGTATATGTATGTAAACATTGGATCAGTACTCAATCCTTCACACCACTGACTGTGGGCATTATCTATAGGTGTTAGGATTTATGGGGTTTTCACTCTCCTGAATGTGTTCTTTTTTTTTTTTTTACAATATTTAAGTTTTTAATAGAAGCATAAATTATTTATGCAAGCAGAAAAATATCATGAGGATGCTTTTTCAATTAAATTAAAAATTAAAATGAAATCATGTACTCCCAGCCCACCACGTATCCCATATGAAATTAAGGACTTCATTGAGTCAGGAATAGACTTTAAAAAAAAAAAAAAAACTGACACCAAACAGTTGAGTCAGACATAGAGAGAAAATAGAGGGCAGGGGTTAACACGGCCCCCACGTGGCTTTGCCGAAGTCGGAGGCTGCTCCACTCTGGATCCTGAAAGTTCCTGACCCAGCAGCTCAGCATGTGAAGAGGTGGCCGTGTGCCCACGCGCCGTTGTGATGGTTGCAATGTTGGATCCCATTGCACTCTGCTGAGCTGTAGTGTTACCCTGGACATTTGCATGTTTGCCCTCTGTCTCATTCTACCTGATGTGGCCTCCATGAGGGTGGGGACCTCAGTCCCCTGCTGCATCCCCAACACTGAAACAGTGCTTAGCAAAGCAAAGCACCTAGGTGAGGTGTATTGGCAGAAATTGTCATAAAGTATAGAAGTGCCACCTTGCAAATATATTATGATGCCTTTTCCATCAGCCAGACCCCCAGATGGCCAACACACTAAGCCCCGCCGTCGTGCTTGTCTTTCTTGCCAAAACACTGCTTAGACCCATGCGACCAGTGAAGCAGCGGGGAGGATCACACACCTGCCCCACTGACATTTTATCTGCTTGTGGTTGACTGCTCGCCTTCCAGTGGTGCATGTGCTTCCGGAGAACGGGAGCCACACCTAATGTGTTCTGTATTCTATCCCAAGACCCAGAGAAGTGGCCGTACATAGTTAAGTGCTCAGTAAGTGCTCACTTGGATGCACACCCGGGTGCGGGTGCGTTAGTAGGATCTGAAACAGTGGCTCTGCTCAGACTCTTCCACCTGGTTCTCGACCTCTTCTCAAGACAGGGAGCGTCTTCTCAAGACACATTTGGGTGCTGAGTTTGGGTGCTCACCTTCCGTTAGACATGGTCAGTTTGGTGTTTTCTCATTTGACCTCTGTGTCTTTGTTTTCACGGGATGTCTTTTATCAGGCTTTACTCATTCAGTCTTTTTCTAATAAATTCAGTTTTCTTCTCATAAAAGTAGTTGTTATCCTATGTATACTCTGCCCCTAACTTCTCTTTTCTTGCAGACCTTTAATCTTCCAGAGGGAACGTTTTCATCTTTTACTTCTCTTTTTTATGGACAACTGACTTCATGTTAAACAAAGGAGGTTGTGGGGTGGGGAAAAGGAGGGAAGGAGTCTTTGAGGCCAAGCAGCTCTCCAGCCTCTCCATTGACAGTGTCTCAAGTGCCTCTGGGGACACTTCCTGTCTCCTGTAAACTCATCCTGCCTTTCCCATTCATTCCTGCTGGATGGGAGCAATGCTTGCTATTCAGTGATTCTTAAATCACCTCTCCAACTGAGAAGAAATTTTGTGTAAAGTTATTGCAGTAGCCACCCCCATATCTGTAGTTTTCTTTCCACTGTTTCAGTTACCCACAGTAAACTGAGATCCAAAAATATTAAATGGAAAACTCCAGAAATAAGCAATTATATCAGTTGTAAATTGTGCACTACCCTGAGCAATATGATGAAACTTCCTGTACCACTGTGTGCCACCTACACTAATTATCCCTTAGTCCAGCGGATCCACGCTCTATATGCTACCTGCCCATTAGCCCTTAGAAGCCATCTTGGTTATCCTATCTACTGCCATGATATCACAGTGCTTGCATTGCAGTAATATCATAATAATAGCCCATGATTTATCAGTCACCTCTCGAAGATTAGATGACACTGAGGAGGAGCCATAAGTGCTTCCTTTAAGCAAAAAAGATAAAAGCCCTCAATTTAATATGGAAAGAAAAAATCATTTTCTGAGGTTGCTAACATCTACAGTAAGAACAAGTCTTTTTTATGAAAATGCAAAGAATGAAAAAAAGTCAATGCCCATCCAACTACAAAAGTAATGGCCACTTCATTAAGATGGAAATGGCACTAAGTTTGTGGATATCTGTGTAGGAATAAACATAGAACATCTAGGTGTGGGTACCATCCTGTTTTAGGCACCTGTGAGGGTCTTAACTGTACTCTCCCTGCAGAGGAGGGGGTCTTCTATAGACAGAAACCTGCACACAGGAACTCTGTGGGAAACATTCGGAAGGGAAGGGTGCTGTCTTCTGCAGGATTGGCCTGACCTTCCTCTGGTGGACAAGAAGTTTCCCCAGCCCAGGGACCTTCATCCTGGCCCTGGGGACTCAGGTTTACTTTTTGTCTGGGCTGTGCACCTTGCTCTGCTTCCTGCCAGGGCCCTGCCAACATAGTGTGGTAGCTTGCAAGAGGCCTCCTCCACTCACCATAGGCCAGCACTCTGGCCATCCTGCACACACTGTGTCCCACTGCAGTCCAGAGGTGTGGAGACAATGCTTCTAAACTCTTTAGAACCCCAAACCAGCTTTTTAGAAAGAGGCTGTCGCCTGATTGCTCATAACTGTCCCCTTTAAGAAAAATACAGGGCACTGAGACAGCACTCTCCCCTCTGTGCACATGGGCTTCAGGGGCAGGGGGACTTGGGGAAGAGAATTATTGTTTAATAAGCACACTTTTATTACGCCTGCTATTTGACCATGAATAATTAACCAGTTAAATATTAAATAATTAACTGAGCAAAACAGATTACAAAACAAACTCATAAATGTCTTTTCTATTTCCTCTCTTCATGAACTTCAAGCCAAAGCTGTCAATAGTAATTATAAAAGTAGTATTTGAGCAATAACTGCTACGTATTGAGAACTTACGATGTGCTGGGCATGCTAGATACTTTTATATACTTCTCACTATTTAAGTAATCCTGCAAAATTCGGTTGTTAATACCACTTCACCGAAAAGGACACTGATAATCAGAAAAATAAATTTGCCCCAGGTCTTTCTGCTGGCTTTTGGTGGAGCCAGTGTTAAATGAGGTCCATCCTGTTCCACTGTGGTGTTCCTGTGATGTTGATGTGAGGGTTTTGTCAGATGCATATTTCCAGATTGTCTGCAGAAGGGTTCAGGGATGGGTTACATGAAAATCATGGCCAAAAATGTAATTATCACCCTCCTCCCCTCTACTCTGGCCGGTCTTCCTGTCCCTTCCAAGTATCGCTGTCTTTTCCTTCAGATGCATATGAAATAGCAATTTGATGACTGCAAACCATGGCGAGTTCAAAGATTAATTATGATCTCTGTGCCTATGAGGAAGGCTAATTCCTGGGTGCTTATGTTACAACTAAAAGGCATCATATGAGTCAGAAGTAAGGTGACAGTGGCACAGTTGATAATGTGACCTTTCCTGGAGTTGGCCAGAAAGTTGGCTCGCTCAGTTCTTACAAACCTGGAGTTAATGTAATTTAATCCAAGAAATGACACAGGGCCCCACCAGCCCAGATCCAGAAATATGGGAAATCCTCTTAATGCTTTGCAAATGCTTTATTCTTTTAATTAAAAAAATTAAGTTTAAAATTGGGCCAATTCCTACTTCTTATCAGGAACCCAAGATTTCTGAGAGCTCCAGACATTAGCAGGGTGTGCGTCGCAGCGGGACTCCATGGTGACGTTATAATCACCTGGAGTTGACAAGTCTCCCAGTGCTTCTGCAGCTGTGGACCCCGCAGCCAATCTGTCTTCTTCAGATTCCAAGAACCCAGTACAAATGGTTCTGCTTGAGCATTTTGACCGAATGCTAGTTCCAAGAATAATCCCCAGATTGAAGCTCGGACCTCACAGTACATCTTAAACACAAGGAATAAATGAATATGGAAAGCCAGGAGAATCTAGAGGAAAGTTTTAGACACATGTGGGTTTTATTCTAGAAGTTTCCAAGCACATTGAAGAGAGTGCACTTAATACAGAGGGACAAGAGAGTGAGAAGAGTCCCTCCCATCTTCCCCTAGGTGGGAGGCAATAGAAATGCAGCTGAGACAGGAACCTTCTGCAAGGTCCAAACTGCAGGGGTTTAGCATGAGGCTAAAAGTGGAAAGGCCAGGGCTGTGCTTGGCTGCCCTCGGGCTCTTGCCCTCTCGGTGGAGAGTCCAGAGTTTCCAGGAACGGTTCACGTCAAGGTGGGAGAGGGTTCTCCAGTGACACGGGCTTGATGCACGGATGACGAGCACCACGTTTTACAGTGTGATCACATGAAGATGCCATGTGACCTCTGCTCTTCAGCCAGTAGAAATCTTGGAAACCAGCACGTGTTTGACGGGCCACTCCAGCTCCCCCGGGGTACACAGTCGGAGGCCTTTGTGTTCCGTATCTGCCAGTCTGTGGAACCTGCTGCTTCTGAAATATGATCCATTCATTTTTGCCCCATTTTCACCTTGACGATTAACCTTGTAGGTGGCAGGGCACAGCAGTAAGTTCCCAAATCCCATCCATGCAGTCCCCTCTCTGAGTCCATCTGGGAGGATATGGATGAGGCCAGGAGGTACAGAGTTGGTCCTCCATTCCTGTGGTCTCCATCCGCAGATCCACCCACCACAGATCAAAACCATTCAGGAAAAAGGATTGTATCTGTACCGAATGTGCACAGACATTTTCTTAAGCAAATACAGCGAACTAACTATTTGCATAGCGTTTACACTGTATTCAATATTAAAAGTGGTCCAGAGATACAGGGGGACGTGCACAGCTTCTAATACCACACCATTTGACATCAGGGACTTGAACGTCCCCATTGGGAGTCCTGGCACCTATCTGCTGTGGATGCCAAAGGACAGCTCTATAGCCCCTGGGAATCCCCCTCCCAGACTAATTTTGACTCAAATTGACCATATTTCTGAATTTTCAGTTTCGAGAGACAAGATTTCACTATCACTCACAACTTTGATTTTTCTTTTAAGTTACTTTTTTTCCCCCAGCTGGTACTATTTTTCTAAAAGCTTTCCGTGAGTGGTGTTGCTGTTATCTGCGCTGGCGGGTCTGTGGAACCTGAATCGAATGCTGCTTCTCAAGCCGATTCCGTGGATCTCTTGATGGTCAGCCTTACTGAGAGCAGGGACAGGGATACGTTCAAAAGTCCTGGCATTGCTCTGTGTTTATTTATTATTTTACAAACTCTAGGATCTTCTAGTACGCGGCAGTAGAGTGAGGATGTTTTGAATCTCTGTGGATGAGAAGCCAACTCAGAGGTGTGGGCTGTGCCTTCCTTGTTCTGAGTGGTCTGCCCAGCCTTCAGGTCGGACCCTGGAGTCTGTGCGTGAAGGCCAATGTCGACTGGCGGTCAGGGAGCACCTCTCCTGTGCTCTCAATCCGCAGCTGATGCTCGGTCCCCAGGTTCCAGGCCCATGGCTCCTGTGAGCAGCTGGCACTTGCAGGACTTGCAGGGTAATAAACATCACCACCTTCTGTCAGTAAGAGTGTCTTCACACAGATAATCTGTGTGAAAGAACTGAAATGCTGAGCGATTATTCTGGTATGGAAACTGGAAACAAAACCCCTCTCTGATCCACAGCCACCACCGCCACAGTTAAACACCAGCTTCAGCCCGTGACATTTTTATTCCCAAGTGGCAGAATTAATCCCACAGCTTATTCAGAAAAGAATATGTTCCCGAGAACAAAGAATTCTGGAGCTCACTGTGGTCATTTGCCAGGTGAGGGATTGGCTGAAAGCAAGAATTTTTTAGTCTCTCCTGATCCAAGCAACAGTTGTGTGTGCTTGGTAGGACGGTGCGATGTATTGTTGTGTCATTTTACGGGTGGAGAGAGAGTTCTGGAGAGGTTAAATGAATTCCCATTCTTTAGTCCATGATGCCTGGCCTTGGGAAAATTGGAAGAGAGACAGGTGCCCTTCCCTTGAAGTGGTTATGCTCTGAAAGGATTTTTTAAATGATAATCTGACATCATTAGCACATGAGAAGAAAGCTCCCGGAAACCAGGAATATGTAATTGCCAAGTGAGTAGCACCCATGAATCAGAAGTGGGGGCCCAGGGAAGAATGCTGGTCACCTTCACAACAGGCCAGGGTGAGAAGGAAAGGAGAGGAGGGTGAGCTCAGAGCCACGTGACGGGAAATGCTGGACAGGACAGGAAGTCCACTGTCCGGCTGGGGAGAAGAGGGTACTGAAAAGCAACAGGCAGAATCTCTGGGGACATGCCTTGATGGCACCGTGGGACAGAGTGTCTTGAACAATTGGACCAGGGCCATGGAGACTAGAAGACACTATCCACCATGCGACCAGCGCACTGGTTTCATTAATGAGGTGCTTGGCATACAAGTTAACTAGCGAGATCGAAATAAAACACACAGACTCAGTTACCTTTTTCTATGACCAGGTCTGAGACGGCTCCCCGCTCTGGTTCCCTCCTGGAACCACCCGGCAGGGCAGCCAGGATGACTCAGGGCTAGCAGGAGAGAGAGAGAGCGAGCACGCAGGGAGTAGCCTTTTACTGGGGAACAAGAAATTCAGGGGAGAATTCCATCCAATGAAGGTTGAGGGGGGCCCCACTCCAAGGTCAGGGTCAGTGATTGGCCCCCGGGGTCAGTGGTCAGTCACACCCCCACACGGACAGGCTCTCGCCCCAGGAGAGGGCCCGGAAAGCTCCGACACAGTTTAGCCAGAGCGCCTCACACCCAGACCGGGAGTTGCCCAGTCATGTGTGAGAATGTCTCTCCACAACACTAGAAGATGTTGTTTAAATGTTTTCTAGTTTAATCTCTTTGCAAACTGAATATACTTTGCAGATCTTCACAGATGCACATTTTGAGCTCTGGAAGTTAGGCTGCAGTCTGAAAATCAACTTCTGTTCCTTGCCTCCTTTAATAACAGACCACGCTGCTCAGTGGTGGAATGCCCTGGGCCTGTACCTTGTGTCCTAAAACAGGCCGATGCAGTAACACCAGAACTCGTGGGCAGCTCCAGGGTGGAAAGACGGGGATGTGCAGTGAACACATGGAAGTCTTCTCTGTATCAGAGCTTGGATCCTTGGCAAGATGGGCTTCTTGCCCTACAGTAGACACGAAAATGGAAACTAGCCTGCATGCCCCATGGCCTTCTGACAATTGGCATATAGAAGACAGAGAAACAATCAGTGAAATACAATAGACTGTTACCTTATCATTTAACCATTAGTTCCCTCATTTTTGAAAGAAAAGTGAGTATATTTACTATAAAGAGACTTGACATTAAAGGTCTATCCAAAGACTAACAAGTGACCCTGCATTATGATCCTTTGAGTAACTAGACATGTGTCTAGGGAGTTGGGACTGGTGAGGTTGGTTCTTAATCCCATCTGTTGAAGTATCTAAAAGATTTAGGAATCTAGACTCAAACCTGAGGGCCTCCACGCTGGGAAAATAAAGTGTGACCTTAATCCTGAGGGACAAGATCAAAAAGGAAGAAAGGTAGATGGATTAAAGAAATAGCAGGGAAGTTTATAAGTTACCCGGCAGTTTTCTAGACTTTTGAGTAAGTGGCTTAAGACATTATCTCTCTCTTCCTTCTTACATGTGGTCCAGGATGTTTAAGGATGCCCCACGGGTGGTATGGTCATTCTGCATTTCTGTGGTTTTCTTTCCATGGTTCACAGTCTGAAAGTATTAAATGGAAAAATTCACAAATAAGCCATTCCTAAGTTATATATTGCATGCCATTTGAGCAGCATAATAGAATCTTACCCCATCCTATCAGCACCTGGACCACCTTTTTGTCCAGTGTATCCGTGCTGTATACACTACTTTCCCGTTCAGTCACTTGGTCACCCTCTCAGTTATAATATGGACTATCAAAGTATTCTAATGCTTGTTCAGATAACCCTGATTTTACTTTAAAATTTCCAGTAGTGATGTTGGCAATTTGGATAAGCCAAGAAAAGCTGTAAAATGCTTTCTTTAGGTGAAAAGGTGAACGTTTATCATGAGTATGTATTTGGGAAAAAAACAGAGTGTATATATGGCTCCATATCATCCATGGTTTCAGGGTCTTGGGATGTGTCCCCTGTGGATAAGGGGGATGGCTGTAAATAGAAGCAAAGCAGTGATGAAGGGAGGGTGGAGGCAGTGAGGTCAGAGAACAGAGGCAGTGGATACAGTGGGGAGGGGTCACTCCTTGCAATAAAATGGCGTTCTTTCTCTATGACGAAAAACACTTGATGCAAGCTAAGGGATATTAAATAAGAATGATGAAGTCTACCTTTGCTTATATTTTAAATCATCACCAAAAATGAAGTACATTTTATCGGCTCTTATTATCCCAGTGACTTTTATTCCTTTGTCAGAGATGTGTTCCCATGAAAAAACTCAAGGACCAATATAAAATACAAATCATCCCTAAGAATCATAACTCTTTAAATAATTTTCTTCTCTAGTAATATATAGTTTGTATTAATAATTATGGCTAAATTACAGATTGCATTTGCATGATCTTATTCTGTTATTAAAAAAAAAAAACCACTGTCCCATATATTCTCTCACTTTAGACTCCCAACAACTAAGAAACTAGATTTCTAACTTTGGAGACAAGAATTCTGAAACTTGGCTTGACATTAATTGATGCTGTCTTTTATGCATGCTTCAAAACTATGCTATTTTCTTTACATGTATTATCTCACTTTGTCTTCACAACTGAACCATGGGCCCCTAGCATCCACATTTCCTCTCATTGCAAGATACCATAAGCTAAGATCTGATTGATTTTAAAGCCCAAGGCTTGAAATCACTGCAATTTACTGAGCATATAACTTACCTAAGCTCCATGAGGCAGTAAGTGACAGAAAAAAGAAATGGGCATATCCATTTGCTATTAATTTTTCCATGCAACCCCTAATGGGAAATTTTAATATAATGGATAAACAGTCCTGTAAAGCCACTGCATATTATAAATTTTATTTTGCAAGTATATTATGTAATGTATTGCAAACTTGCATTATATTACAAATACACTAAAATAATCCATACAAATAATTCTTTTGTTTTTAAATTCCTATAGACCTAAATGTTTTAAGGAAATTCATGGCCTTTACTACTCATTCATGTATTTAGAAAGAGTCATTAAATGCAAAAATGACATAGAAATGCTTTGCTACAATTAAAGCAATATTAACAAATAAGTTTGCATTGAGATGTGGATGTTCAGGTCCATTCGACAAGTTTACATGGAGCACTTACTGAGTAAGATGGTCCAGTCAACACGATAATAAGCAGACACTATCCCTCTTGAAGAGATTTATAGGCCTTCTTTAGGTGATTATGTTCAGTATTTCTGAATGCTCTTGAAAGAGATTATTAGGATTCCTGTTTGGGTATTATATTTAATAAAACTGAATGCTCTCGAAAGGGATTATGAGGTCTCCTAAGTATGAGTTTTATTCATCACGGATGGAAGATCCTCAGAGGAGGGGGACGTGGTGGGGTGCAGATGAGGTGTGTACTTACAAAACTGTAGCTCAAAATGGAACCTAGGAGTCGTCACCCGAGGAGAAATCATTGCTCTAGAGAATCCTAACAGAGGAACTGTTATATCAAATTGGAATAAAAAGGGATTTAGCAAAGTCCTCAAGGCACAAATGATGTCTGAGATGGGCCTTAACGGGTGGTGAGAAGTCCGGAAGCGGATGGCGGGAGGGCACCCATCCACACTCATAGAGCAGTGAAGTGGCATGAGGCTGAAAAGGGGGACTTTAGTGTGGCTCTCACATAGGACAGTGAGACCTTTGGGAGCACCTGCAATACAGTCAAAACAACCTCTGGTTGGAGAGGAAGGAGATACAGGGTCACACCTCCACGTGGGCATTTCTGAATGGCGTGGGCATTGGAAAAATAAGTCAATCTTGTTGAGTTTTAAGTTCCTCACCGCTAATATGGAAATACTAGTAATTATTACTTTAAAGCCTGAAACAGAGTGCCTGGGAGAACCTGGAAAGCCTGCCGCACAGCAGGAGAGGCATCTTGGCCGTCTCCATCGTCTCGTCCTTATCGTTCAGTGTGGGATGAAGGCATTTGAAGACTTGGGAGCCTCAAGTTTTTAGGTTAGATCTGCAAGCTAGGAAAACTCTGGAGGTGGTGATGAGGAGCGTGGACTGATAATAGAAGAAAGAACGAATCAGGAAGCCTAATCGGGTTAAAAATGACGGTGGTGTGGTTAGGGTGGTCGTTTGGATAAAAGAAGGAAGGAAAGAGAGACGCTGCAGAAACGCTCTTCATTTAGTCATTCATTCAAAAATATCCTGAGCACACGCTGTCCCTGGCTCTATATTAGGTGCTGGGGCAGCCAAACAAATCTTGAAGTCCCCAGTTCCTCACAGGTCAGGGGACAAGTACCCTGATAAAGGTCTGTATGGGGGAAAAGTGGCACAAAGGAACGTTGACTCAAACCTTGGTTTGGCCATCGAAGGCTTCGTAGAGAAGGAGGAGTGGGATTGGGGATCTGACAAATGATCGAGCCTGAGGACCGGAGAGGCTGCTGACTGCTAAGTGCAGCAAGATCGGGGAACCCGGGCTGAGGAGCAGAGTGAGGCGAGAACCAGGCCTTGACCAGAGCTAGGAGGTCTCAGCTGCAGCCAAGCACTTCACCTCTTAGGGACTTGGTTTCTTCACCTCTTAAGTGAGGAAAATAATAAGTCTACCTTTAGGGTCGTTAGGAACTGATGTTTAGTAAATTGTGCAAAACATTTTATATTCTAAGTACTTAATCAATATGAACTGTTACTCCAGGGGGAAGGAGTGACGAAGGGGAAGGAGTCTAGGGGGACTGCAAGGATTCTGACTGGAAGAGTTAATAGACATTGGTGCCATTAACCAGGACAATACAATACAAGAAGAGGAAATTGTGGGGGGCGCGGGGTTAGTGACCTGTTTAAAGCTGTAGAGTTTGAACCGATTAAAGAATACCTGGGTTGAGGGGTTTAGTAGGCCCCCGGGCAGGCAGTGGAGCTGGGCATACTGGAGCATCACACACATGCTAGATGAGTTCTAAAGCCACAGTAGTATACAAGATCATTAGGAAAAGGAAAGGGAGCAGGAAAGAGGCTGAACACAAAACATTTAAACAGTGAGGGAGAAGACAGCGCAGGAAAGTAAGGGGGGGGGGAGACCATAGTAGGGGATGTGAGGAGACTAGACATCCCAGGAGCCAGGATAGACGTTTCCAGAGTGTTCAGGGGATCTCAAGGACTTGGCAATGAGGAGCACCTCCCTCAGAGATGGTTCCTTTGCAAAGTGGATGAGAAGGTCTTAATCACGTGAAGGTAGGCCATGAATTCACGGGCATCCATTCCATTATTCTTAAACTTTATACACACACTGTTATAGACAAATTATGTGCATGATTTACAGCAAAACATTTTTTACATAATAAGTCAGAAAAGACAGAAAGGAAGGAAGGAAGGCAGGGGGGAGGGAAAGAAGGAAGAAAGGGAGGATGGGATGGATGGAGGAAGGAAGGAAGGAAGGAAAGGGGAAAGAATCTATGCAGGTATCAAAACAACAGATAGAAAACGTTCTTTTGTTACCAGAGACCTAGGCCCAGGAATTCTGAAGATCCCAACCCATCAGGTCCAGCCACCTACCCCAAAAAACAAAAAGAAAAAGTGATGGTGAAAAACCGTATATATGTATATGTATGTCAGAAAGACAAAGGGACCAGCATTTGCAGCCTATCTCTGGGGGTGCTAATGTGAGCTTCCAGACTCCATAGACCAAGGGGACCAGCAATATACAGAGGCAAGTGGTCTTGGTCCAACTGGTCTGTGGATGACTAGCTCAGGATTGTTCAGCCAGGCCTAGTTCTGGGACAAGAAAGTCACTGTCACCTGGGGGATAGTTTCATCTCATCTCAAGATGCACATCACTCAGACCTGCTGTTCCTAGAATCCAAGGTGACTGAGAACAAAGGAGACAGGTGCAGAATGGAAACAGAGATGCCAAGTGCTTTGTCTGGCTTTTTACCCATTGGACATTTACAGGGTCAAGTCAAGAGGTGATGTTTTTAGAAAAAGGGGCCTCGGAGTCCTTGGTACACTTTGAGAAAGTTGGCTATTAAGATGAAATGGAGAAATAGAGGGTGGTCAGAGGAGGGATACAGGATCAGGAAGGGCCGAGGCCTCCGGTTGTCATTCACAGGGAAGAGGCCAGGGGAGAAGAAAGGTTGAAGTTAGAAAAGAATCAGTGGGATGTCGAGGGAACCAAGTCTCAGGGCAGAGGAACAAACAGATGGAGGCCACCTGGGGATCACCTGGGACTGCTGGGGACCGGCCCCTCCTCAGTCAGGTCAGAGGGAAGGAAGGGGGTGGCGAGTGAATACCAGGAAGGCCAACAGATCTGCCCTTGGGGAATACGGAAACTTTTGAATATCCCTTTTGTTTTATTTTGCTTTGTTTCTTTTTCAATCATGTAAGAAGCAAGGGCACCTGGAGTGAGAGAACAAGAATCAAAGGGAGGCTCCAGGAGGATCACAAAATGTAGGAATATTGTCTAGGAACTTAGAAGAAAGGACAGATGGTGAGCAACTGCAAGGATTACCCTAGCCACACAGACAGCCTCCTGGGGAAGTCAGTGTCACAAATCCATGTGAGCACCACAGTGCACAGCAGCCCTCCTGAGTAGAGGAGCCAGGTGAGGGCTCTATCCCAAGCTGGAGACTTGGGGGAGTGTGGACCAGGCCTGCGAGTGACTCCCACCATGCTGGAGGGTCTTGGGAAAGCCAGCCGAGAGGTCCGTTAGGTGGTCAGTATTGGACCTGGGACTTCAGGAGCAATTGAGTGCCAGGCTCCTGGATGATCTAGATAAACAGGAATTGGAGAGGCCGTCAGATGAGCCAGCTCAGGCTAGACCGGGAAGAACTCAGATTCTGGCTCTTGAAGACAAAAGTCCAAAGGTCAGGACTGTAAAAAATGGAGGTGGAGTGGAGATAGAAGAACAGTGTGAGAAGGTGGCATGAAATGCTTGGGGGTTTCTACAAGTTTGCCCTTAAAAGCCAATAGGTAAATGTTGTGAAGGTCGTGAGCAAAAGAAGGGGTGCAGGAGGGCACCCTTAGACTCGTTTAAAGGGTGGGATGAGTAGGGAGAGAGATGAGGTTCATCTTTAATGAATAAAGAAGCTCATGGTCAGAGTCTCAAAGGAGAAGAGGTATTTGCAAGAAGACAGCAAGCTAAACAAAAGTGGCTTCTCCCTCCTGTGGCATTTGTTTATGAGGATGGATGGATGGATGGATGGATGGATGGATGGATGGATGGATGGATGGGAGGGAGGAGAAGAAGGAAGGAAGAGATGGAAAGATTACAAGCATAACTAGGGCTGTAGAATAAGCATTAATTATGAACATAACCCAGCGAGATATCCTAACTTTCAAACTCAGTAGATGGTGCCTTAGTTGAGCACCTCATGTATACAAGGCACAAGCACTGTGCCTGCTCACAGTTAACCTTCAGTGAATGTTCCTGCAGGGGCAGAGTTGGTGGTCAGGGATGGATTAAGATACAAAGACCAGGAGGACATCCTTTCTACCATCATGGATCATAGCTCAGTGTACTCTTAAAGCTGTTCTGCTATTTCCCTTTTATATAAAGAGTATATATTAAACAAATTTCAACCTGAAAGTGTAAGGAATTGTAAGAAGTGTCCTTTTGAAAGTACTATTATTTTTTGGGAGCCTTCTATTCCACTTATTTCTGAGTAGCTACAGAACACAATAAAAGAGCAGTTTGTCTTTTTGTGATTTTTTTTTAATAGCAGTCAAACATAAAATGACTAGATATGAGGCATGTTGATACACAGATGGAATCATAAAATAATTTGTGCAAAGTTAACATGGACATACTTGGGTTGTGTCTGCAAGGCTACTGTTTAATCGTGAGTAATTACTTAGTGTTTATCAATTCTGGCCCCAGAGGATCACACAATCTAAATTGTGTCAGCCAAAGAATGATTGCAAAGGAAGCTACGGGGAGTGGCTGGCTGTGAGTGGGATGGCCTCGGGGACACATCAGACAGTCCACAGAGAGGAAAGGAAAAATCAGTTCAAGTGTAATTTGCAAATCAACATTTGTAATTGATGACTAATCTCCTCTACAAAAGATTCGAGGCCACTTGGAGCAAACACGTATATATCCTAAGCAACAATTTCAGTAAAAGACAAGAAACAGAAACATCGTTGAAGAGGAGAAACGGCACCCGGAGAGAGCCACATTGCAGGAAGGACAGATTAGGGGAGTAAAGAAAGCATGTTTGTGTCTTTATATCTTTCTTATTTGGGTAGCAACAATCCTGGTGAAATCTGACCTCCTCCTCTATAAGGCCAGCCACTCGCTGAGGATGACTAGCTTGTTGATTCCATGGACAAAGTCTGATTCCACTCTGGGTACAAACATGGCCACCCTGCAAAGTCCCTCCAAGGGGACAGGAGGCATTGGCAGGAGACGGGAAGAGAGGGGGACAAAAAGGGTCACTGGATCCTCCTTTGCTTTCCAGGGAAAACCTAGGTGACCAAGACCAGAGAAAGGGCACCTGCACAGCTTCTGTGTTTAGCCCCCCTGCTGGCTGTAGCTGGTGCCGTGACCAGGAATAGAGGGCGAAGGGTCTGAGATCCTCCCAGAGCAGCTTGGAACTCGCTCACCTTCCCTCTGCTCTCTGTGTGGTTCTGCCCTCCTGAGCTTCTGGGGAGAGGAGCTTCCCCGAGAAAGAAGGCACAGGACTGTCCTTTCATGTCCCAAGTGAATCCTTTCCCACACCCCACCCACCTACAAAGGAAGGTGAGGACATCATGTCCTCTGCTCAGGAATCCCCTGCAGCTTCTCTGATTGCTCGGCTCAGTCCCTGTTTGCAAGCCCCACGTCAACTTCCTGGCCGTCCCAAGTCAGTTGAGTCCTGTGATCAGTTATGGATGGCAACTGTCTTCCAGGAGATGAAGGAGAATACTGGAAATGAACAAGACAACCCCTCCCTCCCTGGCTCAGAGCTAGTGACCGGGGAGCACAGAAGGCACATTGCAGATACCACACCTAGGACCCACCGGTGCGCTGGATACTGGCTGACAGAGAGTGACACCATTCTCTACTGCACGCATGGGCTTTGGGGTTTTCACTTCTCCATGGATGACCTAGTTATAGACACCAAAGTGACATGCGGAACTTATTGGGAGCTTTATCTCTAATAATTACTCCCCTACTAAAGACCCCTAAAGTTAAAATTGATGTGTGCTTCCCTTCGGAAACTCCCTATGAATTGTGTGGATTCGGGTCCAAGTCTGTACAGCATCTCCCATAGAACTGGGTTGTCCCTTTACTTGGGGGCTCACACCAAGAGAAAATAGGATGGGCTTTTCTTTTTTAGGCATAGAGGGAGCCTGGAGATAGATATGGAAACAAGAATTGGTCAAATTAGGAAAGTGGATCCTAAATGTGGGTTTTACATCTTTAAAAAATAATAAACCCCCTTGATCACCCCTGTCATTTTCCTGCCTGATGAGGCTGGCTTGCGGAGCCTCTGCACGTACTGCTGACCTCACCTTCAATGTTCTTTGTCTTTTTCCCCTTTAGGAGATGACCTGGCTTCCACCACTGTCTGCTGTTCAAGCACCTGGCAAAGTGGAACCAAGCAAATTTCCATTTCCAAATAAGGTGAGCTCTTGCATCATTCGGGAATACTCTGTGCTCATGCAGACATTGGAGGTGGACCCTCGGTTGACCCTTTGTGGGCTTCTCCCACGTAAATATTCCTGCCCGAAGCACCTTAATCTAATCTTGAGCAATCTCCAAGAACATATTTGTGGGCTAGGATTGTGGCTCAGTGGCAGAGCACTTGCCTAGCATGTGTGAGGCCCTGGGTTCCATCCTCAACACCACATAAAAGTAAATAAATAAAAGCCATTACTATCCATCTACTGCTAAAAATTTTTTTTAAAAAAAGAACTTATTTATTCTTCAAAGGGAGAGAATTGACTTGCTATCTCAATTACCTATACTTTTGTATCCTTCAAACTGTGATTGTTATAACTGTCAACATGATCTAAGAACATTTGTGATGTTGAAATGCATCTTACATTTTATGCATTCAATGTGATTATATATCCTGGGTTTTTTTTCTTCAAAATCTGTTATTAAATTGATTTTATCTTAAAATGAATATCTTAGAATTAGAGGCATATGGTATTTAATTTTTCTTGGGTATCTTTTTTAAAGTTTGAAATATTTTCTAGGAGCTACAAAATGTTTTCTAGTCGAGCACATGCCTGTAATCCCAGAGGTTCAGGAGGCTGAGGCAGGATCATGAGTTCAAAGCCAGCCTCAGCAACTTATCAAAGCCCCAAGCAACTTAGTGAAACCCTGTCTCTAAGTAAAAATAAAAGGGCTAGGAATGTAGCTCAGTTGGTTAGGACCTCTGGGTTCAATTCTTGGTACAAAAAAACAAAAAACAAACAAAGATTTCTATATTTTTTAAGGAATAGTATACAAAAAATATCAGTCAAAAAATATATTTATATTTAAGTTATACATGAGTCTAATAGGATTTCTTTGATTTTTTTCTAATCATGTAACTGATATATAATTATATGTTTATTATTAAGATCAAATTATACAAGTGGAAAGAAAGCAAAATATGAAAATCCCAGAAAACCCAGTTAGATTCTATTTCAAATCCCAAGGATTACTCTCAAGAGTTTGGTGTGTGTGGGCTGGGGATGTGGCTCTAGCAGTAGCGCACTCACCTAGCATGCGTGCGGCCAGGGTTCGGTCCTCAGCACCACATACAAACAAAGATGTTGTGTCCGCCAAAAAAACTAAAAAAAAATAAATTAATATTAAAAATTCTCTCTCTCTTTTAAAAAAAAAAAAGAGTTTGGTGTGTTTGCTGGGATTGTGGCATAAAAATAAGTATCAGTTGTTGTCCCTGTGCATTTTAGGCACCTATATTTAAATGTAGTTTTTTTTTTTTAACTCTTACATTGTAGAGCAATAAATACATTTTTATTCAAGGATTTGTTTTTTTCCATGTAGCCACAATACATAAATATCACTGCTAAATATCAAGATCACAACCTTCTAGAATGAATTGCTGAAATAATTGTTCATTGCTTCTGTCACAATGGTGAATTCCAATCTAAGTTGGTTTTATTACCTTTAGCAAAGTGCACTTGGAGCTCTTTCCAAGTGAACCTACAGAGATTTCTGTACCCTTCTAAACAGCAGCAAAAGCCCGGCATGGTGGCACATGCCTATAGTTCCAAGTACTCAGGAGGCTAAGGCAGGAGGATCACAAATTCCAGCCAGCCTTGGCAACTTAATGAGACCCTGTCTCAAAATAAAATATAAGTTCCTTCATTCTTCTCTATTCCCCAGAATATGGATTGGCATCCGCTTATCTGAGAAAACATTCAGGTTTTGGTTTTGGAGGACTGGCTTATTTCACTTAGCATGATATTCTCCAGTTCCAAACTTTGGTTTGTGTCGAGGGGAACCAGGGAGGGGGTGGGGTTGTGGGTATGGGAAGGAGGGTAGAAAGAGACCGTCATTATTACCCTATATACATGTGTGGTTACACTAGTGGTGTGACGCTGAGCTGGGTACAGCAGAGGAATGAGAAGTTGTGTTCCATTTGTGTGCTATAGGTCAAAATGCATTCTACTGTAAAATGAATTAACTGATTAATTAATTAATTTTTTAATAAGATAAAATATAAAAAGGACTGGGGATGTAGCTCTGTGGTAAAGTGCCTCTGGATTCAATCTGTAGTACCAAAAAAAAAAGAAAGAAAGAAAAAAGAAAAGAATTCTAAACCACAGCAAAATATTGGGTAATATGGGTTTTCCATGTTTTCTTTGATCGAGCTCCTTTTGGTAGGCTTTGAGATTGTCTGTGGCTTGTTAATTACACACTCTGGTACCACAGACACTTTGTAAATGCCTCTTTGTCTGCTGCTATCGACTGTCCCCAGTAAGGACACCTAGCCTGGGAATTCCAAGGGCGCCGGAGCCCTCAGAAACCATTTACACTTGGCTGTGTTCCAAGAGGCCATTTCATGTATCTCAGCCAATGATTAATATTATCTGGGTTTTTATCATTGTGTCTGCATGATGGATGAAAAGTTGATATCTCGTTGTTTTAATTTGCATTTCCCCAATTACTTCTAAGCTTGAGCAGTGACTGTTTTTCCTTTTCAAATAGCCCATTCATATCCACTGCCACTTCATAAAAGTGATTTGTAGGAACTCCTTATATCTTATTCACTTGTCTATTATATAGAATGTCACCATTTTTGTAACCTTATTTATGTGCCTTTTATCCTAGAAAAGTGTTTAATTTTTATGGCAGAGAAAAATGATGTTCCCTTTTCCAACATTCTAACAATGTTCTCTATCTGTATTCCCATTCTGTGGTGGTATGTTCTTAGACCTAAATACACTGAGGATGGTGTGACTTAGGATTCTAGTTTTTGGTTTTTTAAGATTAGTTAATTATTATAACACTATCAACACACGGAAAACGCACTTTTCTCCCACTTCTTTGAAATACCTTCTATGTCTATAGATGAATTTCTAGTAAATATGTGGATTTGTTTCAGGATTCACTATTCTGAACCTATGTATCAAATTCTATGTATCGAATTCTTTCCCAATACTTTATTGTTTAAGTCAGAGGTAGACAGCTGGATGTGGGTGGCCCACGACTGGAGTCCCAGCTACTGCAGAAGCCGAGACAGGAGAATTGGTTGAGCCCACAAGTTTGATACCAGCCTGGGCTACACAGTGAGGCCCCATCTCAACAAGAAACAGAATTTGACAAGACCCTTTCAGTGAAGAATCAGATAGCAAACACTTCAGGCTTAGCAGACAACAGCTAATGAATGAATGGGGCATCTCATTGGTGGAGTGTAAACTGGATGCACCTGAAGTTCCCAGACTCCTAGCCCTTTGAACGCAGGCAAATTTTTGGATAATTTCTGCAGCATGGATTTCTAATGGCATCCTGCCACACTAGAATGAAATGAAGAAACCTTACAATCTTGGCATTTATCCTGAACCAAATAATGGCTGACCCTCAACACAATCAAGTAAACTTATTTGTCATTTACATATGCCCATGATGTAAGTTTTGATATAATTGAGCACATACCAAAATAGACTTTGTTGTGACTTTCTCAAAATTCCTTTTGTTTTCTTTCATGTAAATACTAAAGTAATAACAACTCCTGAGGTGAAATTGAGATTTTAAATCACTAATGCAAAAATTTCATTTTTATAGCTTTATTGAGGTACAGTTGACAAATAAAAATGGTATGTATTTGAAGCAAACAACTTAATGTTTTGGTATTTATATATATATATATATATATATATATATATATATATATAGTAAAGTAATCATCACAAGCTAATTAGCGTATCTGTCATCTCACATAATTACACTTTTTTTCCTTTGTGATCCTAGCAAATGTCCTCTTAGTGAATTTCAAGAACACATTATAGTATCACTAGCTATAGTTATATTTTTGATATAACATACTGCATATCATTCATGTATGTGTGTGTCGTTTGTGTATGTGACAGAGATAGATAGATAGATAACTTGAGGCCTTATGCTAAGTGAAATAAGTCAGACACAGACAGATATTGCATGATCTCACTTATATGTAGCATCCAAAATAATCAAACTCATAGAAGCAGAGTGAATGGTGGTGGCCAGGAATGAGGGCACAGGTAGAAAGAAATGTTAGTCAAGCTGAGCACAGCGGCTCAGGCCTGTAATCCCAATGGCTCAGGAGGCTGAGGAAGGAGGATCTCGAGTTCAAAAGCGAGACACTAAGCAACTCAGTGAGACCCTGTCTTTAAATAAAATACAAAATAGGGCTGGGGATGTGGCTCAGTGGTCAGGTGCTCCTGAGTTCAATCCCCAGTACAAAAAAAAAGAAAAAAAGAAATGTTGGTCAAAGAGTGTGAAGTTTCAGCTATGCAACACAAATACTTCCTTGAGATCTAACAATCAGAAACCTGAGTATAAGTAAAAGCTTTCGATTTTAAAAACAGAAAGTAAGTTGGAAGTTTCTTATTTTTCATTCATTGTTATCCATCCTATGGGATAAAACACAGAATTCTGGATGTCAGTGGAAAGTGTGCCCTATTCAGGACGTCCATTAGGCATCTTGCGGGGTGCCAGGATTTTCGTGGAGATGATATTTTACCTCTAGATCTTTTTGCCTTGCCCAAGAAGAAAGAATAAGTGATTTCACAAAGCGTCAGAACGTGGCATGATTTTAATAGGGCCATTTTACAGAAGGCTTGCCGTAAGCACTGAAAATACAAATGAAAGAAGGCGGCGTGAGCTTCCTGTTTCTGCTGTAACAAGTGACCACTCGCTTAGTGACTTAAGTCACACCATCCTCAGTGTATTCAGGTCTAAGAACATACCACCAAAGAATGAGAATACAAATAGAGAACATTGTTAGAATGTCGGAAAAGGGAACATACTTTCAGAAATCTAAATTGGGGTTCAGGGCATAGGGGCAGCAGGCTAAGGCTCTAGGGAAGAAATCCTTTGCTAGCTTCTAGAGGCTTCCATACTCAGGGCTCGTGTCGCTCCGACCTCTGCTTCCCGGCTCTATCCTCTCTGGCCCTCTTTCTCTCTTCCCCCTTTTCCTTATTAGGACCTTGATATTGTATTTGGTGTATCTGAATAATCTCCTATTTCAGAACATCTACAAAGTACCTTTTTCCATATCAGGTACATATTGCAGGTTCCTGGAATGGGGGACAGAACATCTTTGGGGGTGCTTATTCTGTCTATGCCAAAGACTGTTTTTGACTTTCCCAGAGAGTGGACCTCTAGTTGGTGGGGATGGGGGTTGCTGGGGATGGAATTCGCACAGGGTAGGCACACACTCTACCAGTGAGCTACATTCCCACCCCTCAGAGGCACGTCCTTTAGCCTTCTATCTCAACAAACGAGCATTCTGACAGCAGGACATTGAAACTGATTAATTAGACTGTTAATGTTTGAGATTATCACCATAACGAATGTGTTGAGCTGGAATTGCTTATGGAATTTGAGTTGCTTTCTCCAAGATGACGAATAAACGATGAAATTAAGACCTTATTAAGATTAAGGGAACCATTTGATCTCACAAGGAAAAGTCGATTTTACTAGGCATTCTGAGTTACCAGTTCCACTAAATTAATTAGCTAAATACTTACGAGAATTCCCTCACTCTGTCTGAGTATTGAAGGACATAATATATAGCAAAGTCAATTGATAGTGAACTTGGTTATTTTTTTTTTTTTCCTACTCTCTGAGGACTTGATTTGGAATCACAATTCCCTGGACAAACACTACGAGGAATTTCTGCCTCATTCTTCAAATCTCAAAAGTAATTGAATTTGGTAAAGCAAAGAACGCCCTTCTCCTTTAAATTGGCTGCCATTATCAGGTATTTCAACCAAGAGAAAAGAAAATGAATTTACTTGCCCTTCCCCCTTTCCTTGTGCATCAATCTCATAAGTTTTGAAATGCAAATAAAGAACTCAAAAGTGTAGAATGTTTTCCATTCTCCAGAATGGGTATGTCCAAAACCAGGGGCATTTCACAGGCCGTGGATGCTGAATCTGGTGGCTTAGGCCTGGTCTGAGAATATTCTTGCTGATGGTTTTTTTAAAGTTTGTTCTAGCATCACCATAGAAACAAGAATCCTACCATCCTACCGCCTTTCTCTTTATACACTCCAGGGAGAATGAGCACCTGGAGGTAGGAAGGAAAGTGTTTGGAGATGGAAAGTTTATTTTACAGCTTCCTCCTTGGGTTGCTACTGTGCTTCAAAAGCAACCACAAGGGGCTGGGGCTGGGGCTCAGCGGTACAGCCCTCGTCCTGCATATGTGTGAGGTCCTGGGTTCTATCTTCAGAACCACATAAATAAAATAAAAAGGTATTGTGTCCACCAACAACTAAAACAAAATTTAAAAAAAAAAAAAACCCACAAACCCAGTGTAGTGGCACACACCTGCAATCCCAGCAACTCAGGAGGCCGAAGCAAGAGGATTGCAAGTTCAAAGTTAGCCTCAGCAACTCAGTCAGGCCCTGAGGAACATAGCAAGACCCTATCTCAAAATTTAAAAATAAAAATAAAAAGGGCCGGGGATGTGGCTCAATGGTGAAGTGCTGCAATTAGTTGGCAGCAATTTTCTTTCAGGGTAGTACATAAGATAATGCAGCCTCATAGAGTTTGACAGGCTACATTGAATGGAATGTGGGATCCCTTATGGTGTTTCATTGAAGGGCTTTCTTGGAAACGGTGTGCCTGGTTATTTCTGTCTTCAGCAAAATGATTCGTAAAATAATTTTACTTCTCAACTAAATGCCACCTTTAAAGGAGTTTTAATATTCTCAGATGCCAGAGAAGGGTCTGGGTGTTGGGACATCCAGATTTAAAGGTGGAGAAGAGTAAATTCCCATTGTAGATGATCTTCCAAGTCATGAAGAGTGAGCTTAGAGGAAGTGGTTATACTGATGCAGGTGGTCTGGAAGCGTATCTTTGGTTCTCTGCTGAAAGAGTCTGTCAACAGTCATCGTCTGAGGCCTGAGTTTTAGGATGCTTCAAGAAATAAAATTTCTCTTTCTTATTAGTGTGAGCAAGGTCATAGGAAAATCTCTGCTATTCTTTCTTTCATTTTTTTTCTTTTTTTTTTTTAAAAGTATGAGCTTTAACACAGGCACCATCTCAATGGCTGTTCCTGCTCCTTGGTGACAAGTGAGTCTTCCCCGTCTAGGACAGGATGCCGCCAAAGGGCCAAAATCTACAGACAGGACAGAGGAGCTAACTCACTGGGGCTCAAAGTATTTTTAACATGAAAACTAAAAGTGATTTCTGTTCAGATATAAACTGTAAGTCCACCAGAAAGGAAGGAAACTCGCGGGTGCCCTTGGGAACTTGCCTGTGGGCCTCTTCTTGGTAACAGCACCTCTGCAAACTGGGCCCGAGTCGTTTTTGCAGATTCCATGTTGGCCATCACTTCAGTGACACTGTTTCATCGCCATGTCACTCTTTCCAAAACAGAACCTCGGAGTGAAAGCTGAACTTTGTTCTTTCCCATCAGCTGAACAGCTCATCGCCACCAACTCTGAAAGAGGGTTACTGGGCATCCACGCATGACTCAGGCTGCCTAAGAGAGTGGGAATCCCATCCCTTCCCAATTTTCTCCTCCAAATCCTCGCCCACCAGACCTGCTCATTTGTAGTATTTCAGTGGAATTCCTTTTTAAAACAGACATTATTCGTTAGAATTGAACATGCCACAAGTGCCATTAAATGATACCTCTGCCCTTTAACAACTGTATTCAGAGAGCAGAATTCTGGTAAAATATGTTAAGCCATATACTGGAAAGTAATTCCATTTCACTGGATTTCCATTCCACATGCCAGAATTATAAAGGAGTTTTGTTGGATTTTATGCACTGCTACTTATTTTTTTTTTATATTCCGACCACCTCAATTCATTTTATAACTCCCCCTTATATTTCACATCAAATAAGGATCTTTCAAGGAAAGAGGATGTGAATTCTCAAGACAAAATTCACATATCACTTTAATATAAATAAAATCAGGTTTAATCCCATTTATCTGAGTAGTAACTAGACTTCAGATTCTGCAAAGTACTGGATTTACATCAGGGTAGATAAGTGGATATCCGTAATAATCTTTTCACCCACTGCTGTGAGATTGACAACAGCCTGTCAGCAGTGTTCCTGACAGGAGAGGGGCCAGCCTCATCTGCAGAGATGCTGGTAGTACAGGTGCCTTCAAAAGGAAGTGGCTGAGACTCAAAGTCAATAGTATAATAGACCAGTAACTAAATATAGAACTAAACCCACAGATTTCATAAAAGAAAACAGAGGGTTAAATCTTTGTGGCTTGGATTCAGCCAGGAATTCTTAGCTATGGCCTCAAAAGCTTGAGCAATGAAAGAAAAATTGGATAAATTAAACTTCATCAAAATTTAAAACTTGTGCATCGAAGAATATTATCAATACATGGGAAAGCAAGCTGACAGAATGGGAGAAAAGACTGGCAAATCATATATCTGTGAAGAGTGTAGTATCCAGAATATAAAGAACTCTTTCAACTCAACCTCAAAAAGGCAAAGAGCTGTATTAAATCAAGGCAAAGGACTCGACTGGGTATTTGTCAGAAGAAGATTTACACACAGGCAATAAACACATGAAGAGATGCTCAGCGTAGTTAGTTTTTAGGTAAATACAAGTCAAAATCACAATGAGGTATTCTACTTCACACCCTCAAGAATGACTGGGTTTTTTGGTTTTTCTTTTTGATATTTATTTTTTAGTTGTAGTTGGACACAATACCTTTATTTTATTTATTTATTTTTATGTGTTGCTGAGGATGGAACCCAGGGCCTCGCACATGCTAGGCAAGCGCTCTCCCGCTGAGCCACAACTCCAGTCCCTAGGTTTTTATTTTTTATTATTATAATGAAAAATAATAAATGTTGATGAGGATTTAGAAAACTTAGAGCCCTTACACTTCCCTGGTAGGAATCCAAAATGTTTCTGCCACTGTGGAAAATAGTTTGACAATTCCTCAAAAAGTTTCAGAGAGCTACCATGAGATAACCCCAAAATTCCTCTTGTACACACATAACCCAGAAGGACTGAAAACAGGGGCTAGAACAAGGTCACAGCAGCAGTGTTCCAAGTAGCCACAAATGAGAACAGTCCATATACCCACCAATAGGTGCGTGGATAAGCAAATATGTGTAAATATATTATTAATCCATAAAAAGACATGAAATGCTGATATATACTACAAGAAGAATGAACCTCCAAAACACTCTGCTAAGTGACTGAAGCTAGGTCGTATGACCCTACTGACACGAAATATCCAGAATAGACACAGGTAAAAATTGTTCATTGCTGGGGCCGAGGAGAGGGGAAATAGGGAGATCTTGCTTGATGGGCATGAGATTTTATTTTAGAATGATGGAAATACTTTGCAGCTAGATAGATGTCATGCTTGTACAACGTTGGGGGTGTACTACATTCCAATGAATTGTTTGTTCATTTCAAAATGGTTGATTTTATGTTATGTCACCTTTCCCTCAATAGACAAAACAAAAGGTCAGTGCTACAGAATAAAGGTGATTGTGATCTACATTCCCAGATGTGCTTGCCAAGCACATTTATGCAAATGGGCGTTGTTATAGTCACTGCCAAAGTTAGGAGCAATGACTCCGTTCTGAATGACCAGTCATCTGTCTCCTTTTCAACTAGTGTTTGGAAAAATCAAAGTAAGAAAATTAATTGATATTTCTTTTCTTTCAGGACTCTCAGCTTGTATCCTCCGGACACAATAATCCAAGTAAGAAAGTCTTCTCTTCATAACTTTATACTCACAGGGAAAAGATGGGTTGGAGGGTGGAGAGGATGAGCTTGTAATAGACTGTTGGTTTAACAGAAAGTCATCAGGAAACGTGTTCAAGTAGGAAACAGCCATTTGCTCAAGTACGTATTGCCTAAATGAATGACCTTGAGTGACCTTGAGTGCTCACACTCAGTAGAAGGAAGACCAAACTATAAAATGCTGAATTTCAGTGATCATAGGAGGTAGCATGCTTTATTAACAGTTAATTGGTCACTGGTACATATGGAGGCCGGGGGGAAAAAACTAAAAGGCAAATAGAGAGTTGACTAAATTAAAGAAAATGAACTGGAAAAAAAAAAAAAAAAACAATCCAAAGACCTCAAGGTAAAGGCCTCAGAATCCATGAAGGAACGTCACCACTTGCCAGTTATGTATGCCATGTCCTCATTCAGAAATAGGCTGCGCTATTTAGGAAGGAAGTTACTCACTGAATTGTTGGCTAACGAAACATGTAGGCTTTGTCATCAAAGAAGGCAGCATCCTGTAAAGCACGGTTTTCATTCTCTTGTGGCACTATTAATTGGTATTACAGTTGCCTGGGGCATTTGAGATGCAGGAGCTCCTCTGTTCCCGTCCTAAAAGCACCCTTGCAAAACCAGGGCTTTGTTAGTTTCTCCAGCTGCTTGTGAGTGTGAGCGCCCAGTGATAGAGTTATGTTTGAAGACGAAGACCACTCGGAACTAGCAGATACCTATTTATGTTTGTGTGCATTAAGCTAACATGAAATCAAAAATATATCCTTTTTAAAAATTTTTTTAATTTTTTTTAAAAAACGTCTAATTTTACATTATTTAGAATGATTTTACTATGCAATTTAAAATAAAATTAAACATTTTTTTTTTAAAAAAAGAATAGGAGAAGAAGAAGTGTTGGCAAGGACAGATGCTCAGATAAATGTGTTGGAAAGTTCCAAGATTTTAATGCACAGGTAGAGGAAGGTCAGCAGAGGGGAACAACGTGCCCATCATGTGCAGGTTGGATCAATCACCCCAACCTCTGTCGGGCTTTGCTTGGGGCACAGGTTCCAGTGAGACGTTTTTCTAAGATAAATTTCTCAATGCTTAACAAGCTTCTATTTTAAGATACTAAAAACATCCCACGGAGTGTTTAAATATTAATATAGATGACGGGTGTCTGCACTTTCCAATGTCCAGGTGGCGGGTTGAGTTTAAGCGCTTCTTCCCTTCCCTTCGGAATCCCCACTGAAGAACCATCAAGCTGTAAAGATGGACATCAATCCTCCATAGCACTGAGAACAGGGCAGATTGCCCTCCGCAAACCAGACATTCAGCCGAGTGTCTGGAAAACAGAAAGTAAATAGGACCCGACTGAAAAATAACCCTGAGCAAGGGAAGTCATGACCCAGGGAAAGATAAAAAAGAGGAGTGAGCCTTCGTGGTGAGGGACAGCTCTGGTGGTCCCGGGGCAGGCTAGATTTCCTCTAAGCCACAGTAGAATGGGTGTGGGTGGCAGCTGCACAGGGACCCCTGGGCCATCTTTCCCTGCCTCAGTGATGCACCTCACCCTAGCTAATTCTCATACAGCACTTTCTGTCTCATTTCCTTGCAAAAGGCCCCAAAGATCAAAAAACAGTGATAATCTTAAAAAAAAAAAAAAAAAAAAAAGACAAGTGACTAGAATTCCAACTTGGGAACAATATATAAGAACACATTCTAAGACAATACCAGACCTTGAATATAGACATAGATAGTGGCGGAAGAGTCCTTTCTTTTCTCAAGAGGGAAATCAACACAGGCTCATCATGTGCAAAGCAAGCACACCGTGCTTCTAAGTGAACAAGTGGGGGAGACCCTGGGCCCTCGGCCTGGGCCTCTTTTCTCTTGCTTTCTAGACAACAAAGCCTGTCCTCAACAAAGCCTGCCCTAAATCATCCCTCCCTAGTGCAAGAGGGTGTTAGAGAAGCACTGTAGTCAGATGGGAAATTCACACACCAGGTACCTTTGTTTTTACTAACCTGTTATTTGAACATGAAAATATAGACTTGAGCTCCGGGTAGAAGGACTGACCCCAGAGGAAGTCTAGCTAACACAAGGAGAAGAAAACAGTTCCAGCCATACTTACAGTCTTCAGAAAGACTTGAGATTATTCATATTAAATAGAAAGAACAAAGAGACCGTCGTGCAAAAAGTCATTACTGAATAAATGAGCCCTTGAGAATTAAAAATGTGACCAACAAAAATTTTTTTAAAAAAAATAAAAATATAAGGAAAGGGTAGTAGTCGCTCTCATCTGGGATCCGGAATATAAAGTTGAAAGCTCTTTTCTGAAACACAGGTGGGAACTATGGAAGGGGGGTTAAGATACCCAGAAGGTCAAAATCCAGCTAGTAGGGATCGTAGAAAAGGAAGGGGACAAGAGCATTAGAAATCAGTAGTTTCCCCTGGGAAAGAGCAATTTGTGTCCAAAAACACTTTGCATAAGAGGAAATGAGAGGGACCAAAATTAGATTCCTCACTCAGACATTGGGATTTTTCAGACGCTGAATGCAGATGTTAGGGTTATCAAGCCTAGAATACAAAATAAGAGCCTTAGCTTAATTTCTAGAAATATAAGAGAAGATTAGAAATATGATAAGCAGCAAGACTTGAAGAAGTGCCAGCAGCCCGCATTTCTAGAAATGAAAAAGTAATAATAGAAATTAAAATTTCTATTATTAGACGGGCAGGTCTAACAGCACATCAGAGAGAGAGAGAGAGAGAGAGAGAGAATGGAAATGTAAATTTTAAAATATATATATATCCTAGAATACAGCCTAGAGATATGGAAAACAGGACATGGAAGTTGAGCAACAGGAAGGATGAAGTGGGAAAATCTAACGTCTAACTGGGATTCCAGAAAGGGAGGGAGGAAAACATGAGGAATAAAATTTTTCGGAATTGAAAGACACTAGCCCACCATTTCATGAAATGCAGTGACTATTAAGCAGGATGACAAAAAAGAAATCCATGTGGACCCATTTTTGCAAAACACATAAAAAAGGGGGAGAAAACTTAAAATACCTTTTAGTATCTTTTTTTTAAAAAAAAAAAAAGCAACGGTGAACTTATAACTTCACTCAATTGAGAGGAAATAATTACCAAACTAAATTCTGTACATTACAAACAACAACAAATAATAATATAGAATGACGTTTCCGGACAAACAAAAACAGGGAACGTGTGTCACCAGTAGACCCTAGGAAAAAAAAGGAATTCTAAAAGAATGTGCTTCATTCAGAAGAAATGGGAGCTTCAAGGGTTCTACAGTACAGAAAGGACACATGGAGAAAGTGTGGACAATACTGTACACAACAACATCTTGTGAAATAATCAAAGTGTGATTTACACAAGCACAATGGCATAGCATAGAGGAAAATTGGGAATTAAAATCTTTCTGAGTTTCTATAATTATTTGGGAGAAGAATAAAAATGTTAACTTTGGGCCGGGCATGGTGGTGCACACCTGTACTCCCATTGGCTCGGGAGGCTGAGACAGGAGGATCGTGAGTTCAAAGCCAGACTCAGTAAAAGCAAGGTGCTAAGCAACTCAGTGAGACTCTGACTCTAAATAAAATACAAGGTAGGGCTAGGGATATGGCTCAGTGGTCGAGTGCCCCTGAGTTCAATCTCCAGTACCCCCCCCCAAAAAAAATGTTAACTTTGGACTTTGATAAATTCAGTGAGCACTTGTGATTTTTAATGTAACCATGAACTCTAAGAAAGGCTACTTCACCTACCAACAAAATACGAAAAACAACCTCAAAAACTGAGATAAAAGTGGAATGTGAAAACGTTACCAGTTAATCTAAAAGAAATAAAGACTAGAAAAAGATCAGAGTGTGTGGAAAGATATAGTGGCATAAATAAAATAAAACCAGTAATCTAAACAAATGGATTAGATGCTAAGATTTAATGACAAATGTTGTTCAAATGAATTAAAAATAAAACTCCAGCCCTGCTGTTTATAATGACACATTGAAAATTGAAGATTCATAAAATTTAGAGGGAAAAAACAAAGAATGACTAGGAATGAAAACAGAGGTTTAGAAAAAAAGAAGTACTTCAGATATTAGTGAACATTTGCAATTAAAAGGTAACGTAAACACCTAGTGTTAAAACTAGGGAATGAAAGTAAATCAGAGAGAAATTTATAGCCTAAAATGCTTACTCCAGAATACATGATATGGAATAATATTGATAAAGATAAATACATTGATTGAAAAATATTGATAAAGATAAATACATTGAAATTAAAAACTTATAGTTCATCCAAAGATATCAGAAAAAAATAAAATAAAAAGCTAACACCGGGAACCCTGGGAATAGTTATTTTATTTTGTGTTTGTGATTTGTATTTATTATGATACAAATTTATTATTTGTATTGAAACAATAAAATGCTTCTATGAATAAAAAATACTAAAAAATGTTTTTTAAATAAATGACACAAAAAACAGGTACAAAATATGTATCTCATTAAAACTCAGAGTCAGGCAAACACCCTAATGAAATTTTATTCTATGTTATTGTTAGAAAAAAGTATTTGGCTATCACTAGAGTGTGTGTGGATGTGTCTTAATAGAACATGTGCAGTGTGATTCCATGTATAATAGAAGTGATTCCAAGTGTAATAGAAGATTAAAGTTTAGAAACAGCAATAACCAGAAAGTGCACACAGGGGTTTTGAAAGCTGTGCAGAAAAGGTAGGGGATGATTGACACAAGAGTTCCAGTTGGCGGGGGCCGGGCCAGGATGCAGTTTTTGTGTTTGTTTGGGTTTTGGTTTCTTGGTTTTGGGTACCAGGGATTGAACCTAGGGGTGCTCTACCACTGAGCCCCATCTGCAGCCCTTTTTATTTTTTACTTTGAGACAGGGTCTCACTGAGTTGCTTAGTGCCTCGCATTAGCTGAGGCTGGCTTTGAACTTGAGATCCTCCTGCCTCTGCTTCCCGAGCCACTGGGATTACAGGTGTGGGCCACCCTGCCTGGCTGGGTTACTTTTTGATGATGTTTTGTTTCCTGGACTAGAAGGTATAGTCACAGTTGACTCATTTTAATTTTCTTAAACTGTCTATATACATTTCAGGCACAGGTACATTTTCACACACAGTCTTTTAGGACAGGCTTAGCCTTTACTTGAGACAGACCAAGTGTGAGAGAAGGTAAGAATGAGAATCCACTGGACATGAAAACTGGGCATCCTTGCCTCCATTCCCCCTCTGTGGCATTTCCTTCTGTGCAAATCCACTCGTGCCACTTTGTCCCTTAGTAGCTACTGTTTATATTATGATACAGTAAATTTGGGTCATTGGTTTATAGTTTCTATCATCTACCTATAGGCAAGTCCAGAAACTAAATTATTAACTAATTAATATTAATGAGGATGCCTCATCAATAATTACTGAACATAATATGAATATTTTAAACCTTTGCAATGGTAAAAGGAAAAGTGTAGATGTTTCAAGTTGAGAGAGAGAGAAAAAAAAGAAACTTGAGAGGAAAGAATAAAGGAATGAGTTTTCTTCCTTTGTGTCAAAGCAACAGAAAAGATGCTATCCCAAGTTGATGAATCAAGTCAATGAAGATTCAATGTATTTAAAGTTACAAATACACAATATAGATGTTAAAAGTAATAATAGAATTAGTAAAATTTTAGGGGCAGGGGTAGTGTATTAAATGTCTCATGTTTTTCATTTCAGAAATTATTAGGTACTGGATAAAGTTGTTGTATCTAGAAAAAAAGATGTACCTTTTCCCCAGTATTCATATTTTTTTCCAACAAAAGCATGGATTACTTTTAATAGAATGATAAAGAAAAGTTGTACCTCGGCAGATCCTCCTCTGTGGTACAACTTAGCATACTGCATGTCTATTTTTCGATTCCGTTTTCAGACCTTGCCTCTGGTCCACATCGTATGAACTGCTAATGGGCAACATGCTACCCCAGCAGAGCAGTCAATTTAAGTGATCGGAGGGTATGGATTACATATCACTTATCTTTAGGCTTACCAGGCAGAGTACCAGGTCTGTACAACCTCAGCACATTTATTGAATTAGAAGGAGAGCTATTGTGATTTTTTTTTTCAGTGACCTATTAGAACCATGAAGAGGTTTCATTCCTCGGACTATATCCATCTCAGTAGCAAAGGAACCTTAACCCTCTTCTGCTTTTTCTTTTATTTCCCCTAGTGCTGGGTATGGAAACCAGGACCTGTGTATGCTAAGCACATACTCTACCCCTGAGCTACACCCCCAGGCCAGCCTCTTCTACGCGAGCATGTGGTTCTATATTAAAGGACAAGTTGAGATATAGGCATCAGGGACCTGTATACATACACGTGTACATGTAGATACATTTGCATGTATCTGTGGGGTCCCTCTCACCATGGCCCATCTCTCCTTCCTCTCTGCATTGCATTTCCACATGCAAATGACCACACTGCCCCCTGCCAGCCCCTTATGCCCAACCTGTTAATGATCGATGCAGGCTCCCTTCCAGAGAGACCAGCATGGTAGTATCCATCATGACAGCATTGGATATAAACAGGATGACCCCAAACAGTCCCCTTTGGGGATGCAAGGAAACATCTCCTGAGCTCCCACCTAAAAAGTTCTCACGCTGAGCACCTCCAGCCATCTTCAGCATCATTTCCCTTGGGTGCCTGTGTTTGTCGATGGCTAATGGCTTTACACATTGCAGATTAACTTCAAAAATTGCATCACCTAAGATTTCAAGATATTGAGTGGGGTTTTGCAATGTGTGTGTGTGTGCTTGTGTGTGTGTGTGTGTGTGTGTGTATGTGTGTGTGTAGGACAAAAAATAGTTAAAATCCCTCTTTTAATCCCAAGCTTACTTTTCCCCAAAAAAGTTTAATTCATTATCAGCCCTAAAGTGGCTCAGAGCACTCCCACGCAGGCTGTTCCTAAATGTCCCGTTTGGCCCCGTGGTATCCTTCCTGTTTGCCAAAACCTATTTGTTTTCCCTGTTGCCACAACATAAGTGCTGCTAAGAGCAGAGATAATCAGCTGCAGCTTTGTCCCTGTGCTGAGACCAGCCCGTGACTCCTGCAGCCCCCAGATCCAATGTGCGGTGCAGCCTGCGGCCCCCCCACCTGTGGGGTTATGTGGCAACAGTATGGGTCAAGGTAAAACGTGTTTCTTCAAACCTCCAAGCAAGGCCTGCGTGGGTATTATTGTTTCCCTGTTTTCTGACATAAATCGTCTGGAAATGTTTACTCTCGCCTGCTGCTTTACATTCTTTATTATAATGGTGCAAGATATGACCGCTGGCAGCCAGGCCCTGGGGAACAGAACCAGTTTCTCCAGATTCAAGGGGAAGGAAGAAGGATGAATCTATGTTTTTGAGGAAAAAAATCACCTTCATTTAGATTCTTCCTACGTAATATAGATGTTTCTGACTCTCTATTTTGGGGTTATGGCAGGAACAATGGTTGCTTAGGGGAAAAATGATTCTGGAAAGTACCAGACTAGGATATTTTCCAGCACAGAAGCCAGTTGACCGGGCCTTACATGTCCCCTAAAGGAGCACATCACAGCTCTGCTTGAAAGGCCAAAGACAGTATCAAAATAGGAGTGTTCGAGCAAGCTGATTAACTTGTTGCCTTTGCTTTATGTCAAGGTGAAATACATAAGTATTCATGTGGTTTCATGTGGAGTAGGGTCCTGGCTAGTCTAACGGGGTA